>NC_056744.1:47477377-47492377 GCF_019279795.1 Protopterus annectens | reverse complement strand
CTAGGACAACCTACCACTCTTCTTTTATAAACTTATACTTCATTTGGCTCCATCTCCTGCAAAAGATCTCCAATTCCAACTACACTTCAGTCTACTATACAACATCCCCTCCCCCAACTCATGCATATTACTCTAACCACAATCTCCATTTCCTAGACTACTAACCCACAGCATTTTCACTTATAGTCTACCTCCTATAACTGCTTCACTTCCAACAGCCCTATTTCACCCCTACTTCAATTTAAGCTATCTTACTCTATACTAATCATGCTGTTTACTCATACTTCTCATTTCTCTTCTTTCTTCTCCTTTCTACCCTAATAACTCCTCCAGCAACACTGTTACAAAAGCAGAACTCAGCTATTACCTCACCATCACCACTTAGTCCCTCCACCACAAGCTTCTCCCAAATAACCCCATCATTGATCTCTATATAGATTTTCTTCTATTCCCACCCTAAATTCTTCAATACTGACCACAGCTGGACACAGCCTACAATATTCTCAAATATCCTGAAAAACCCCTCATTATCCAACCTACTTACTATCTATACCGAAGATCCAGTGAAAAATCTCTCCTCTCCATCACCAAGGCTAACAATAATGCAGGGAAAGCGGTCTACTCCCACACCATTGCCAGAAATTGGAACTCTATTCCCCTATCCTTGTCCACTGCCCCCTCCACATCCATATTCAAAAACTCCCTCAAATCACACCTTCTTAGTACCTGTTTATGCCCTTGCATCACATAACCCTACCCATACTACTATTAACTCCCCAAATTCCTCTC
Source organism: Protopterus annectens (assembly GCF_019279795.1). NCBI lineage: Eukaryota > Metazoa > Chordata > Ceratodontiformes > Protopteridae > Protopterus > Protopterus annectens. Next base: position 47,491,588 of record NC_056744.1, on the reverse strand, counting down.
TGATCACATGCTGAAGCTCTGATACCCTGTAGGCTTGGTAATCTGAAATGGTACTTTTACCTGTAGAATCTTACTTGATATATTTTCTTTTCTTACCAATGTATAACTGACATTGTCTTTTACCCATGTTCTATATCTTCTTTTACCTGGAGTGTTTTTATTAATTTCTTGCTATATTACTATGTTCAGCATACATGATGTAACCTGCTTTGTGTATTATGTTGGATGTACTGTATTTGTATAACTTGATGTTGGAGCTGAAAATGGACTTGGTCCAGTCGGAATTTCCTGGTTAACAAATGTAAAATAAATAAATAAATAAAATAAAACTAATACAAATACCCAAATTACTTAAAACTCCTAAAACAACTAGACATTCTTTCATGACATTAAACTTTTGTGGGGACATTCACCCCAACCCAGGTCCCATTCCTACTACACAGGCAAAAAACTAAAACTTATCACTCTTAATATCAGGGGCATGTGCAATAAACTGATACTTTTTCATTTTTGGTTAGCACACTCTAACCCAGACATTCTTGCTTTTACAGAGCCTTGGATAAAACTGGAAATACAAGATACTGAAATTCTTTCCCCTGGTTACAGCATTATCAGAATAGACAGAGCACATAAAAATGTGGTGGAATAGTTCTAATTTTCCCTACAACCTCATAGTTTCCCCATACTCAAATACTATACCGAAATTCTGCAGAACTGAAATCCTTATAACATTTCTAAAACTTAACTCATCTAAGAGCATCTGCATAGTTGTTTTATACATCCCTCTTGGGCAAAACATTCCCATTCTAGAAGATATTCTAGCCTGGATATCTGAAACAATACCGAATGAAACCATTATCCTAAGGGATGTTAACATTGACTGGCAGACACTAACCTCACATCAGCGAGCAAATATTATAAACTTCTGTGGCTTTACTCAAGGTATAAATACTCCTTCCAGATATAGCAAAAATAACATTCAGCACTCTACCCTGGACTGGATACTAGTCTCAAACCTTTCTAACTTTACATCCTCAGGCACACTCCTTGACTCCATAAGTGACCACCTACTAGCCTATACTCACAGGCTATCACTCAGCTCACAAAGCAACATGCATTCAAATCTATACACAACCCACAAAAATTCAACAAAGAGGTATTTAATGAATCTCTAAAAGTAATAGATTGGGCCATCCTAAAATGACCTCCCCTTAATAATGTAGTTGAACATTTCAACAGCACCTTCTTAAGCATTCTTAAAATCCTAGCATCTCAGCAAACAAAAAGAATAAAAAATAGCCATGCCCCATGTCTCAACAAATCACTAAATCATATAAAATTCTGAAGAAAGAAGGGACAAAGCATGGACTGCCTATCTAAAGAATATAAAATGACATAAATCTTTAGTTATACAGACAACCTTGCAGTCAAACAAAAAGACAAATATTGCATGATAAAAAAGCATAGTATTACTACATTCAAGATAACCACAAAAGCAGCCCTAAGAAATTCTGGTCCTCTGTAATATCACTACTCAACCCAGGAACTAAAAATAATCCCAATCCATAGCCCACTATACAATCTCTTCAAACAGCCACCAAGTTCAACACATACTTTATAGAGTTCATATCCAAACTAAAAGTAAACCCAGCTCATCCACCCCAACTCGCTACTTTTACTAATACCCCAATACTAACCTCTACACACCACATGCATTACATACATACAACCAACCCCTCACTCATAACCAAAAAAAATCAAACATTCCCAGCTTACTTTTGAACCCATCCCTTTATCTCAAATAAAAAAGTACTACAAAACCTGAAACCTTGCTCAACCTCAGCAGACAACTTCCCCCCAAAATACCTAAAGCATGTCACAAAGGTAATAGCATTCCCTGTTAGCATCTTAATTAATAGTTCCATAGCTGAATCACATGTCCCTAACCCATGGAAAAGATCACACATTATCCCTTAACATAAGGGAGGCAACTCCACTAATGTCACAAACTTTTGTCCTATTGCAGTCTTGTCCCTTCTCTAAGATTCTAGAAAAATCTCTGCACCTACCACTTCTCCACCATCTTACACACAACAACCTACTTTTCCACACTTGACATGGCTTTAGACCTGCACACAGTACCTTGACAGCCTTATTATCTTTCATGGACTCTGTCAACAAAGCCTGTGACACTAGCAAACTAGTATCTACAGTATTTCTAGATTTGTCAAAAGCATTTGACACAGTATCTCACCCCAAACTCCTTACAGAACTTTCCAGCATTGGTTTATCCTCCTCACTTTGGTGGTTTTCTAGCCACCTAGCTGACAGGCAGCAAGCAGTAAAATGGCAGGACTCTATCTCCCCATATAACATCACCTCCACAGCTGTACCTCAAGGATCCATTCATGTCCCATTACTATTTAATGTTTTCATCAATAACTTATATACATCCTTCTGTGAAAGCACTCTAATCCAATATGCAGATAACTCCACTATCATCTGTGTATCAGACACTTTAACTCACCTACACATAACACAACAAATTTTCTCTTCAATAGAAACATGCCTTTCCAATTCTGAACTCCTACTAAACTCCCAACAAAAAAAAAAACAAAGCTCCTTCTCTCCACCCACAACCCTATAGCTCCAACAAAACTAATTTCAAGATCTTTTCAGCCAATTGAATTGGTTCAGCATACCAAGCTTCTAGGTGCCACAATTGATGATAATATCAAGTTTAACCTACATATACAAAACAGTATATATAAAAAAAAACACCAAAAAACTAGGCATGCTATATAGGAATAAAAACTTCCTCACAGCAGCTACCAAAATTACTCCATCCAAAACGTAACTCTTGCCCTCACTGTTATATGGGGCCCCAATTCTAACTAACTTACAGACCTCTGTAAGAAAACAATTAGAAAGCTACTATAACAAAATTGCCAAAATTTCCATAATCGCAACCCCTCTAACTCATCACTGCAAAGCCTTACATTCCCTAAGATGGCTTGAAGTCCCCCTCTACATCCAATACATACAACTTACTACGGTATACAAAGTAATTCACACCCCACTAGCTTTTCCTGCCCTTAGCCCATTAATCAACTTTTATATCCCAAATAAACATCTCGGATCTGAAGACAAACATCTACTCACAACTTACAAACCTAACAAAACCCCAGGCCTAGACTTTACTCCTGCTCTGTGGCAAAACTATAGAACTCCCTTATTTAACTATCAAAACTGCTACTAGCTATCACTCCTTTAAAACCTCTATAAAATAATACTTCAACAAAGCTTAGATTTGCTCCTGTATGAGCCCAGACTGAGGTAATCTAATACTTTTTCTACCTCTACTATCTCTCTCTATCCCCACTACTTACTTACCCTACTCTTCCTTACTCTATACATACACTCATACCTCTTCCACATCTATTCCTACTATCCTCTCTATCACACCCTACCTTTCTCTACTCATATTATCCTAAGCTTTCACCAATATAATCTGTTACCATATTTTATGACCTCTAGAATATTAATAATCATTATGATAATCATATATTATGTAAATAATTTTGCATCTTCCTATTATCAGGCTTTCCATATAATTTATGCCTGAACACTATGACATTATTATGTCTGTTGAGTTTTATTCTGACAAACTAATGTGTAGATTTTCAAATTTTGTGTTTGAATGTTATTAATTTTTTATGTCTGCTAAGTTCTCATTCTGACAAACTCATATGTTGTTTTTGTATTTGTGCTTGAATGATATACCTTTTTATGTCTGTCTAGTTTTCATTATGTTAACCATATGTATCTGGAACTTTTCTTCCCTGGTAACCACTGAAAATGGGTGCCTTATGACCCAGTTGGTTAACAAATGCCAAATAAATAAATAATAAATAAATAAATGTGGCATTTCCAGAACAATTAATTGGAATATTAAAAAAAAAGTTGTATAGAGATTCCAAAGCATATATTAAAATAGGATCTTACATATCTGAAGGATTCACTTTAAACAAAGGTAAAAGCAAGGACGTCCATTTTCTCCTCTACTATTTGCATTACTTATTGATGCCTTAGCTAATAGTATAAGAAGGAATGATAAAATTAATGTTTGTTTTCAAATAATATTGATTGTCAATCTAAAATACTGCTTTTTGCAGATTTAAATTATTCAATTTAAGGAACAGAACAGGAAACTGGAAAGTTTCAAGAAGCATTACTGCTGAAATTAATAATAATAAAACTTAATCCTTAGTATTAAAGCAACTATTAGATAATAAGTTTAACGATAAATATAAATATAATTGGTAAGGACAAGAATTAACATATTTAGGAATAGAAATTTATCAAGATGTGAAAAGATTATTAATCATAATTTTGAAAAAAAATATTGAAGAAGTGTTGCTCCTTAATAAAAAATCTTTGAGTAAAGGTTAGTGCTTATTAAAAAGATTGTATTACCTAACAATACGCACACACATCTCACTCCTTCTCTCTCTGTATATATATATATATATATATATATATATATATATATATATATATATATATATATATATATATATATATATATATATATATATATATATATATATATATATATATATATATATAAATATATATATATGTGTCTGTATATGGATCTACTTCAGAACACTGACGTTTCACTTAACCGACTCCCACTTCCCTGAGATGAAAGGACCAACAACTGCACAACACCGACTTTTTATGCAAGGTAAGTAACCGCTTGGCCATCCCAAATAAAACAACAAAATAAAACAAAACTAAACCCACAGGTGTGTGGGGGCTTCGCCCCCAGCCCCCCAGGGCCACCCCCTAATTAAATACACCAACTCCAAGATCGCATTACAGCAGGGGTAAGGGGCAAAGTTCAATAGGATGGCCAAGAGGTTACTTACCTCACGTGAAAAGTTGGTGTTTCGGATGTCGGTCTTGTGAAGTTGTTGGTCCCTTCATCTGGGAAATTTCGGTGTCGGGTATGTATATATAAAATAGCATTCAATAGCTTTCTTTAAAACCTGATAAAAAATTAAAAAAAAAAAAAAGAAAAAAAAATGTAACTTCTTTCTTATGGTACCCTAAAAGTCTAATAATTGCTTAATGAAATCATATTAGACTGCAGGAGTATGGTGGTATTGGCTTCCATAAAATAGAATCTTATTCAATTGCTGTAAATTTTAACTTTATTATACTCTGGTTAGACTCAACTTATACTAGTCAATGGAAAAACATTCAGGAACACATTATACTAATTTCTTAACAAGTTTCTTAAATATGATAATAATTAGAAGTATGTAACAATCCCTCCATTTGGTTAATAAAGCATACCTTAGAAGGAAATTCATTTTAATCTTTAGACTCTGCTGCATATATGAAATTAGTTCCAAAAACAGTTAAGAAATATGTTTATAAAATGCATTGTTTCAAATGTAGATTTTTGTGCTTCCAAATTACACACAGCTCTAGATTTGTGAAAACTCAGAACAATGTTAAATCGAATTTACTGAAAATGAATGGGTTAGTATTATGGTCTGATTGTTTTGAAAAAAATGAAAGCTAAATGTTTAATGAAATAGTTTAAGCTGGATGGATCTGTTAATCAGTTTGTATTGTCTAACAGTAAGAAATCAGATATTTTTTTTTAGGTAATATGGGTGAAGAGAAACAGAAAACAATTCCCCCATTATAAGAGTAAATGAGTGCTATCATCAATGGTAAACTGAGCTGCAAAGAAAGTCTGTCCAAGTTATATAAGTTAATTATGAACGATAATAACTTTGATGCAAAATTATGGAACTTTTTAGATAATAGTGGAGTGAGTGACTCAATTGATGATAAGAATAAAGCTTTGTTACTTAAGTCCATCAGTAAAACATCTTCAAGTTTACACTGGAAAGTTTTTTTTTATGTGGAAATAGGGTCTATGTCATATAGTCGAATGTTCAACTCTGCGAGCCTCCTTTAATCGAGCCAAAAACAGCAAATATGCACTTCGGTGAATTTGAACTTCAGCTAATTTCTAAAACAGGGAATGGCATTAGTTAGTCAACATCAGGAATAGTACAATATCAGAGCTGGTATATATTGTTGGGGTGTGTGGGGCACGGTTTGTCTGATGGCAGCAATTTTGGCCAGCTTATGCCATTCCCTGTTTTAGAAATTCTCTGAAGTTTACATTGACTGTTTTTGGTTCAATGAATGGAGGTTTGCAGAGCTGAACATTCAATTATATGACATAGACACATGGAAATATATACATATAATACTTGTTAACCCTTATAAAATTATTAAGTTTGGTAAAGTGACTTTTTCAGTTTGCTGGAGATGCAATAAAGATGTAAAAGCTGATTGGACACTTATATTTATGGATTGTGAAAAATGTTATTTTTTGGGGGAAGAGATGAGTACTTTTAAGGGGTTGTGGTCTGGTTGCTTTCTAACTAGATTAACAATACTAATGAAAGTTCCACTTAGTAAAAGCCAGACAATAAAAATGTTTTGGAGTCTTCTTGCAGTAGCTTGAAAAATTATTACCAAAAAATTGAAAATCAAACTCAATTCCTACATTCAAAGAATTTTTTAATTTAACAACATTATGTAAAACTGAAAATTAAGTGATTAGAACAAGATCTGCAAATCATACTAAGACTGTTAGTTGTTGCGGTAACCTTGAAATATTGCTATTAAAATATCAAGATGCTGAATTTTTAACTGTATTAAGTTACTCTGTGTATATATTATATATATGTTAAATCAATAAAAAAATTCTTAAAAAAAGAAAATTATTACTTTTGCATAGTCAAAAACTCAAAAGTGTTTAACTGTGTGAACCATAATAAACTGAGAGAATTAGTTGTAACAGGTCACCTTATTTACCCCTTTAGGACTCTCTATGCAGACCAAGACGTAATAGAACTGAACATGGAATAGCTGTCTAGTATAAAACTAGAAAAGTAATGGGACAAGGTTGTTTATTGTCATCCTGCTTATCTCATTTATGCAGTGAATGTATCATGAAAAATGCTGGGTTAGATTAATGAAATGATGGAATCCTGTTTGCTGTGAAAAATATCATCAACCTAAAATATGCAGATGAGACTGCTTTGATAGCTGAGAGTGAACAGTTTATCAGCCTATTGATGAAGGTGAAAGCAGAAAGTGGATAAAGAAGGCTTTCTTCTCAACATCAAGAAAAAAAAACAAAAGAATAAAATAAAATGATACTATTTAGTTCTAGCAATTATTTGTAAAGGGATGGAAAAGAAGTAGATACAGTGACAGTTTTTTTTTCCTGAGCTCAAAGATCTCTGCAGGTGGTAACTTTAGTCATGAAATTAAAAGATACTTGCTTCTTGGAAGGAAAGATATGGCAAATCTGGGTAAGATATTAATGAGCAAAGACAGACAGTACAGAGGCATCAAACTCCTATCGCATTGTATGAAAGTTATGGAGAGGGCGATTGATAAACGGATACGCAGAGTAGTAGAATGTAAAATGGGAAATGAGCAGTTCAGATTCAGATCAGGATGCAGCACAACTGACCAGATATTTGCAGTGATACAGATACTTGATGAGAAGCTAAAGATGATGAGAGAGTCCAACTGGGCATTCATAGACTTGGAGAAAGCATGTGACAAGGTCCCAAGAAAGCTGATCTGGGCAGTACTGCGGTGGTTTGAAGTCCCAGAAACATTAGTAGAATTAGTGCAGGCTATGTACAATGACCCAATGACTTAAGTACGAACAGTGTTCAACCTCACAGAAGTGTTCCTAGTTTGAGTGGGTGTACACTAGGGTTCAGCTCTGAGCCCACTGCTGTTCATACTGGTGATGGGTTACATTAGCAAACAGGTCTGAGGGGGCAGATCAACTAAGTTGCTGCATGCAGATGATGTGGCAGTACAGGCAGACTCTGAGCGAGAACTTCAGCAAAGGATATGAGAATGGAATGCAAAACAGAAGGCACATGGGATGAAACTAAGCACAGATAAGACAGTGGTAATGGCAGTAAATTGGGGAAATCAGAAGAAGCTGAGAATAGAGATAGAAGGGAAAATAGTGGAACAAGTAAACAAATTCAAGTATCTGGGAGGGATGGTTGAGGAGATAGGAACTCTGAATGAAGAAGTCAAAGCTAGAATCAGAGGGACTGCAGCCAACTGGCATAGAGTGTCTTGTGTAGTCTATGACAGAATAATGCCAAAGAAGCTTGGCCTTTTGTAAGGTGTACAAGACAGTGGTGCGACCAGTACTACTGTATGGTACAGAAACCTAGGCAGTAAAGGCAGAACAGCTGAAGAAGCTAGATGTGATGGAAATGGAGTGCCTGAGAAAAGTGGTTGGATGCACAATGTGGGACAGATGAAGAAATGAGGCCATAAGAGCAGAAGCCAAAGTAGCTCCAGTTGCATAAAAGATCAAAGAGAACAGATTATGGTGGTTTGGACATGTGCAGAAAAGCAGAAGACAATCTGGTGAGGAAGATTTGGGGCAGACAGGAAAAGGGTAAGATGAAGTGAGAACATCTAGCTAAGAGGTGGATGGATTGTGTAAAAGAAGATCTGTGACAGTCAGGCATGAGTGTTGAAGAAGGCAGGAGTGTGGCACTGAATCAAGAGAGTTGGCAACAGTTAACACAATACCCCGACCCCATGTATAAAAAAGAGGAAGAAAGGGGGGTGATAATGATGATGATGATGATGAGTACATATTGTCAAATATCTGATTTTCCTAGTAATGACATATTTTTGTGAGAGTTGAAGTATAGGTTAGACTAGGTGGTAGAAAATCAATGCTTTTAAATGTGGTGTGAAAGAAAAATGTTCAGAATACCATGAACTGCAAAAATACTGAGTCATTTAATAAGTAAGGAAATAAATCAAGACTGCACCATAATGTTCAACAGAAGGCCTAAAAGTGAAAATACTCAGATATTTGGTCACACAATGGAAAGGCATGATTAATGAGATAAGTCATCTATACCATGAAAGATCAAAGTCAAAAGAAGAAGGGAGAAGTAGTGGTTAAGGTAGATAGACAGCATTGCTAAAGCAATGAATATGAATTTGCAAGAACTTAAAAGAATTAGTTTTTGACAGGGCTGATGTGCTAAAGTCCTTCTGAAGAGCTGGGTTCAACTAATTGATTAAACATTGACAAAATGCCCTATTACTCACCTTTCTGTAGAGTCCAACTAATACACAAACTTTCTTTCTCCTACCTGTTATCTCATATCTTTCAGGATTTTCATTTCAAATATTTTGACTGGTATACTGAATTACAATACCCCCCCCCCCCAAAATTCCTTCTAACTGGTCAACATCTGCCTGTAGCAAGTATGCCACTTTTTACTATTACTAACCCAAAGTAAGCATTCTCCCTATCCTAACCACATACAGGAGGTCTCAGTGCCATCATTGCTAATATGACCTTGTGTTATCACATGACCTCTAATTGGAGGAATACCGTTCTAAACCTTGTAGCAGACTGCTCAATTCCCTGAGTTGTTGTTGTGTCTTTCAGCTTTTCCCGGTTAGGGGTCGCCACAGCAGAACTCCGGTCCACTAATGATCGGTAGCTGATTTTTACATGCCGAGTTACCAGCCCTGACACACAACCTTCAATGAAGGTATGCCCATTCATGCATGTCTCCACACAGAAGATGCGATAGCTGAGAATCGAACCGGACAGCGTCTTACTGTGAGGCGACAATGCTACTGCAGCACCACCAAATTCGCTGAGTAATTATTTAATATTAACAGCATCTGCTCATCACTTCCTTTAAATTAGAATCCCCCTTTTTCTATAAAAAACATCAACTCTGTTGAAATACAATTGCATGGGAGATCAAGTATATTTTGGTAGTCTTATTTAACAGAAATAATAACATTGTAAAGAAAGCCAGTGTGTAAACGAGCACCAAATCCAACCAGAAAAAACAACACAGTCCTTGTAGTGGTGTGACAATGTCCAAGTAAAAATCAAGAAATCTCCAAGGTAACGACCGGGTAAAACATAAAAACTTTAATACAGTAAAACACAAAAAATGGTCAAGTGCTTTCGTCCTTACAGCTAGGACTTCTTCAGAACCATTTCCTTTCAGTAACCACTTCATTAAATACCCTAATGTGAACAATCATGTGATAAATAATAACATTGTATAAACTCATTACAGCATAAATGTGTAAACTCAGACCATAAACCATTGTTGCCACAAACTAAATGACAGGAAACACACCGAACATTGTATACTCAATTAACACTCAGTTAGTACAACAGTATAAAGATCTGTTTGTATAAAACTGTTGACAATGTGGCCTCTAATGTCAATGACTACAATACAAACATTAGACGCTACTCCCACCTCACACACCAATGAAGAAATGTAGACTCTTAACTGAAACCCTCCCACACTGTTTTATGATGTTTATTTAAAAGAGCACACCACTGCTAACAGAACCTACAGAATATTTTAACAACAGGTACCTTAAACTTTGTTAGATCCTTTTTGCTTAGCCAGTGCTTAATGGCTTAGAATTTATATATGTACAATATGTTGTCACAGCTCAAAAGTGAAGATAGCCTCTACTTGTATAACTACAGCCTATAAATATCAGCTAAACACCACTTGGTAGAAATATACAAAAAAAAATAAAAAATAAATAATGGATACATGTATATGTAGTAAATTGCTACTCCCTACACACTAACTAATGAAGAAAAGTACACTCTTAACTTAAACTGTCCCACACCATTTTATGAAGTTTCTTTAAAAGAGCACCCCACAGCTAACTATCAGAACATACAGAATACTTTAACAACAAGTCTCTTAAACTTTCTTTGATCCATCTTGATTAATCAATGCTGAATGACTTAGAATTCATATATGTACAATATGTTGTCACAGTTCAAAAGTGAAGATAACCCTAAATGTATAACTACAATCTATAAATATCAGCTCAATGTCACTGTCTAGAACTATATAAGAGAAATAAAAATAAAAATGGATACATATATATGTAGTAAATTGCATGGGAATTCAAAGATGCACAATAGTGATTATGAGGTAACATACTATATATAATTTTCCTCTAACTGATATATCCAACACTAAAGCACATTGCAATGCTAAGGGCTATAAAATTATTCTGCCACTGATATCAAACCACATAAGGACATTAATTAATTGCATTTTTAATTTTGTCTGTCTTTTCATGGACCCCCCCCCCCCCACAAACCACCAAGCTCTTTATGATGGTCGTCTTTCATGGCTCCTCTTCCTACTTGCTTATTGTTTTTACCCTCTATGGCTAATTTTCAACACTCACAAATTAAAAGCACACTACACACATAATAGAGGGGCTGGATTAAAGTTGCTGAATAACTCACACCCTGTTTCTCAACATGCTAAAATTATACAATCGTGAGGTGAATGCATCAGGACTTGCAGTCACTCCTGAATTTGAGGTGTTAAGTAGTCTAGTCTTTTTCATGTTTCTGTTTACAAGACGTTCCTTCAGACTTGTTTTCCACATAGTTCTACTTAAATTCCTTCAGTTGCTGAGATGCAAGTTTCCTGTGAGTGGTTCTGTTAACACGTAGAAAGGTATAACTTTGGAAAAGTCACTTCTGTGTTATACTTGACATTATTCAAAACAGAGTTCTATGTACGTGTATTTGCAGGCAGTGTGTGTGTGTGTGTGTGTGTGTGTGTGTGTGTGTGTGTGTGCGCGCGCGTGCGCGCGTGTGTGTATTCATGCATGATCATGTCTGCTTCTCTGTATGTATGCACATCCAAGTTTCTTTAAGCATATTTTTATGACAGAATTAGTCAGAAATACAGTGTGTATTTACTTTTATATCTTGCTGCTATATCATCTGAACATGAAAATTATTTAAAAGGAATGTATATGGAGAAAAGTTTAGTCTTCATAATTTGCTCATGGTCCAGCTTCTTACGTCTATGTCCATCACTGAGGTTATATCCTTTTTTAAATATATCACTGCACACCAGCTTCACTCGCCTTGAAGTCCTCAAACAAGAATTTAACATTAAAGAAATGTTATTTTAATGTATGCTCACAGATTAGTGAATTAGTAGTTGTAATGTTAATTCTTGCATAAACTATGTGTCTGACAATTTTTTTGATTTGTCCTTGTCATTTCAATTCTTTACATAAAATGCTTTTCTGTATCACTTCCCAAGTCATTTTCAGTACCCTAATGCATCCGTACTTATAAAAAGATTGTCTTTCATTATGTTTACTGGACTGAGTACAAAAATACTTTTATGTTTTCATACTTATATTGACTTAAGCTATAAAATACCACATTTGGCTTGAGTGTATTTTTTCTCTTGTTTTATTCAATTTCACTGAAAGACTTGTGCTTGACTTACTGTATGTCAGTCTAAGTCTGAATGATAATTGCTTAACAAAACCACTGAAATAACACAAATTGAAAATATTTTCAAAGCCAGATGCTGCACTTACTTATTCTTAAACAGTGTAGTTTAGTTCCGACCAATAAAATATTCTAATGGCACAATATTTTATTTTTCTGTTTTTTTAAACAATGTTAGTTTAAACTTGGACTTCAAAAACAGTGAGCACTTGAAGAAACTTTTACAGTTTATGTTAGCATCATATTTTGTTTAATTCTTAGTTCTCTTTTATGAGAAAGTGCTTACTGAAACTAAAATGTTTTAAAGTTTCACTTACGCTACATTAATGCATTAGCTTTACTACAGTGTACAGATAAATGGCAGTCCTTGGAATCTAGGTACAATCTGTCCAGTGCCTTCTATCCTTTCACTGATCCAAATGTGTACAATCTCTGTAGAAAATATTTGCTTTTCACTGCACCACAATGGCATGTTAATAATGCCTTCTCTGCATGCCTGCTAACTGACGAAGTCCAAGTTAATATAAATGGATGACAGCACTAAACTGATTTTGCCATAACGTTCTTTTGCTAAAACTTACTCATTAAAAAGCCTTTCCTGCTTTTTCCTGTGGTTTTGATGCAGCAAGTGTTAGCTTTTGAGTTTAAGTACAAAAACTGATTAATTCTGAAATTTAACAACCTCTTCAGAAACTATCAATTAATATGAAGAAATATGATTTGTCATTACTGAATATTTCCTTATATAGTATATATGGATACTGACAATCATATATGTAGCACACCGGCAGGTGTAGCTGAAGATATATGGGTTCCTTCCTACCTGACTCTGATGACACCCCTATTAGGCCCAACACACCAAGGTGGCAAGAGGAAAAACATTTATTCTAGGTGACACCTTTAGTTTAAAAAGGCAATAGCACAATCATAAACAAATTATTTCAACAGTGCACCAGTTAGCAATAAGGCAAGGTGAGAATATGCATGGAGTGAAAACATACATTCACCTTCTTCCCCAGAACTCAGCAGAAGAAGGTGTTGACATTCAAACATGCACAAAGAAGACAATATCAATGAGCAGCAAAGCTTTATAATGCAGCAATACAAACACGGGTAAAAATGCAATGTCATTAAGCAATAAAAGAGTCTTAATACAGCAATGCAGATATGAGAAACTGCAATGTCGTTGAGCAGCAAAATTCTTGAAGGCAGCAGTACTAACACGAGCAAAATGCAATGTCATTGAACAATAAGAATTTATAATGTACCAATACAAATATGAGAAAATGCAATGTCATTGAGCAGTAAAGATTCTTTAAGGCAGCAGTACTAACATGGCAAAATGCATTATCATTGAACAATAAAGATTTATAGTGCCACAATACAAATATGAGAGAATGCAATGTCATTCAGCAGTACTAACACCCTCTACCCCCTTCATCAATTCTAAACAGACCAACTAAGAAACAATCTTTTATACCTTGTTCACTGGCCAGTGACTACTTACAGTCTTGCTTCTGGCATGATGGGGCCCAATTTGGACCTCATATGGATCCAAGTTATTTGTAATCCACAAAGCATTAAAGTGGGGGGACCACAATCTTATAAAACTATAAAATGACAGCCAGAGCCTCTCACCACTCAGTTGAGAATATCCTCATGATCAGGCGCCACGATTCCTCTGATGAGAAAAGTAGAAAATCACCTATCAGAACTCTGGTAATCATCTATGGCTTCTCAGTGCTAGGCTCAAGGGAACTCCTTTCCTTGTT
>NC_056744.1:47429877-47474877 GCF_019279795.1 Protopterus annectens | reverse complement strand
AAAGGTAGGCTGGTAATATCCTGAATGATGCTGTTTATAAGCCATCTGAACAATTTACATTTTTATTTACTGACACTGTAACAAAAACTGAAAAATAATGGCACTGGCTGACGTCTTATTTCCTCTACAGTCTGAGTGGCACAAGGTTCAATAGGTCATGCTCACAACTCACTATTCAGTACATTTTCTATGTTAAAGCTTCTGGTCCACTCATATTGCAGCTGATTTATGCTCTTATGACCACATATATCTTAGCAGCTGTGCTGCAGTTTACACATCTTAGGTCACAGTGATTACCACCGGTAAAGTGCTGAGTCACTTTAAGCATCAAGATAAGATGTCCAAGTGTGCCCCTTTTCACTTGTTTGTTTGCTAACTAAAAGAGGAGAGACATGGTCATGAAGTTAATCTTTTCTATAGTTCTGTGCCTGCTACAAATTTAAAAATCATGATGTTGACTAACCTATGATAAAAAGATGATGAGAAGGCTTTGTTACTCTACAGTCTCGTATCTTACTGCCTTTTCTTTGCCTCATTCCATTGCTCATATTTCTCACTGTTTATCACCACCTGAGCCTTAAGTTGTCTAATGTAAATCAGTTTCATATTTTTGCCCCAATTGTGGACCATTGTTGCTTGCCATCCAGCTGACCTTACTCTCTGATCATGCAGTTAATTACAGTTAGTCAAGATCTGTTCAGGGTGCAGCTGTCATATAGACAGCCATCAGGGGATTTTTTTGAATAGGTAGGCATTTAAAGGGTGTGTTGCTCAATCATATAAGGAGCAAAATATCTCAATAGCACATTATCACCTTCCTTATAAACTTTATGGATCTTGGCAGGTTTTCAGTCTCCAAAAGAGGTAGACTGCTGGAATTCATGGCCCAAAATGTATGCTATGACTTCAACCTCACAAGAAGAAGATGATAGCAGGCTGCTAAAGTATTCTGGGTCGGGTCTATATTAAAATCTCAAAGTCTGACAATATCGGATACGATATTGTCAACACGAGAATACCAAAAGCGCACTACATAGAATGTTTAAACGGAAAATCTCTGTAGGGGGAGATTTCCATTTACTTCAATGTAGTGCATTCTCGGAGTTGGTATATTTAAGGAGTGGGGGTTAATTTCGTTTTTTTTTTTTTGGTTTCGATGGTTTAAGACTTTGATCACTAAAGTTTGATCTTTAGTGAATTGAAGTTTTAAACCTTGGAGATTATAATATAGACCCATCTGGGTCATGTTGTTTGTTAGTAATGGCTTTTTCCATCTATGCAACAGAAATGTCTGTTATCCAGTTTCACATAAACATTGTATGAGACTTACAAATATGGACAGGAAACCAAAGGAACAAGTAATCAGTTGACATTTCTTCAAAGAGCGACATCTGTTTATTTCCATATCATATAGCGGCACAGCTATCCTGTATAGTGGTTGTGGGATTCTTTGCCCCCAACAAAAAAAAATATTGAGATTTGTGACCAAATTAACTTTCATCCAACATGTTTCAGTTGATAGTACATTCAGGGTTTTTGATTTTGGAAATGTGACATTGAATCTTACTTAATACTGCCAATCTACATTAAATATCAGAAGGCAGAGATGACTGACTGTATACTTTGAACTTCCTTTGTGCTTTATTGCTAACAGTCAGAGTTTGTTGCTGGAAAGCAGTCTTAGGCTCTGTCAAGACTTAATGATAAAGAGAATTTTAAGGTATACCTTAAAGGAAGACGGTTGAAACATTAAATATGTTAGTTACAAATTGGGGTAAAAATATTATTTTTAGGATAGTTTATATCTAATTGCATGTGTTTGTTTCAAAAGATTTGCTTATGCCATTTTTTAAATTCAGATGTTGCTTTTAATGTTGATTGCAATTTTTAATGAATTTAAATTGATTGCTAATTAATCAATTACTTAATTTTTGATTTGATGTTTGCTTAAATATTAGCAGAGTAAATGGATTTGTTATTCAATCTAAGGAAGTCTTTTACAAGACGAAAGTGCTTACTGAATAAGCGATTATGTTTTCTGGTGAATTAAAGGCTGTTCAATGAAGTTTTTCAAGTGGATTCTTTTCTTGAATGCTGTTTGCTGTTTTCTGTTTTGCTTGATTGATATTTTTGGGATTGGAATTATGAGCAGCCAGCCAGAAAGCAGCTTTTTGGTTTTACCATTGGGTGTTATGCTCCATGATACACCGAAACAGTCTTTTGTGTTGGACAAAGAAGGCAATGTGAGTAGTACTAAGACTATAAGGAACAGTTTGTCTACTAAAGCCAATGTTTCAATGACTTTGCAGCCTGTTTTTTGTATGACCAGAGATGAATTGTTACATTGTTGCCATGCAGCACCTGCTAATCCGTTCATGGACAATTTAACTATTATAGACAATGTTAAGTCTACCAGCATTAATCTCACTGAACGCTTCTCACTTTTGGAGAAGTCTATGGTCAAGTTAAAAAGATTACAGTGGGATGTTATGTTTTTTGAGAGTAGCATCTTGGCTAAGAGAGTGCCGAGAGGTCTAAGGATCAACAAGATGCCGGTAGGAAATGACCTACCAAAGGAGCTCATTGAGAAATGGATGGTGTTGAATCAAAGAACTGGTATAGAGTATATGACTATGTTGATAGAATGTTACAAACAAAAAATCCATGAATTAGATGAAGAAATTAAAGCTAAATGCTTTTCTCTTAAAAGAGATGCTACAAGTGAGAACTTTGAAACAAAAGTCTGTCTGATACAAGATAGATTAGCTAAGGCAAATGAGATTCTTAAGCAAAGGAAGCTTAAGAAATATGAGAGGGATCATCTTGAATATGAGCAGGGTGTGGCTTATACGTCTAATGTTGTAACCAGCAGTCTGGAATCAAGTGAATCAACTGTAGGGCTGGAAGTTCAGACACAGAAGCCAGAGCAGACGACTAGAGAGCGAGAACTGCAGGGGGAGATTATACAAAATGTTCCAGCTAACACGAGTGGAAACACTGCTACTGTTATTGCATCAAGCCCAGCAAACAACTAACGTCTTTTTCAGGGTGTAAATGTCTACCAGGATCACGGCACAGGAAGGAGATTGTGGGCCCAAGTAGCCAAGGGGCCAGCAAAGGGAACCGGGCAAGTTAGAGTGGTCAGTTAATAATTGCCACTTGACCTCTGCCTTAAAGTGGCAATTATTATCTGACGCCTCTAATTTGCCCAGTTTAAATGATCACATCTTTATTAAACCTATCTTACAGGTACAAGTATAGGCATTACTGTAGATATCTTAGAGTTAATTTTGAGGAATATATGCAGAGACAGTTTTATATTTCATATTTTACAATATCTATATAAATACAGTTTTTATTATGTTTCTTATGCATATGTTTAGGGATATTTATTAGAATATTTTCATTATAACATGCATATATGAATTTTATAGTCAGTGCCCAAAATCCACTTGATTTTATATTTTATATGTGAGTTTACATGTTTTATATTATATTATAGCATTGTTTGCTTGAAATTTGTGCAAGTTCACTTTAAATGGAGAAAAGGTTTTATTAATAGCCTATTTGGTGCCAAAATGAAGGGTATTTAAATGGTTAATCAAAT
Organism: Protopterus annectens; assembly: GCF_019279795.1. Taxonomy (NCBI): domain Eukaryota; kingdom Metazoa; phylum Chordata; order Ceratodontiformes; family Protopteridae; genus Protopterus; species Protopterus annectens. The sequence goes on along the minus strand of NC_056744.1, from coordinate 47,471,270 downwards.
ATACAATGCATTCTGATGAAGTCCATGTTTCAGTGGATGAAGAGCTAAATCGTTGTGTAATGAATTATGTGGATTTTACTTTCGCCTGTGTGGTCCTTCCTGGTGGATTCCATTTACAATCTCATTTGAATAACAGAGCTCCATAAGTAGCTGTATATCATATATCCTTGGAATTACATTTCTTTTTTTTTTTTTTTTTTTATATAGTCCATCGCTTACCATTGCCCAAACAGACGCACCCTGACTTATCGTGTTTGTGTGATGGTAAGTGACATGCAGCTTTTTCAGATGTACCAAAAATCAGACAGTGCACACTCTCAGTAAGTGCAACTGGTGGGAAAACATACATTTAAATTGGAATTTGTGGGAAATGCTCATTAGACTTTGAGCTTGATCATTAGGAGACAATGGCTGGTGTTTGAGAGAGTGTGCACTTTCGAGCGCAGCGTTGGGGTGTTCAGAAGTTTAAAGTCTTTGTTGGTTTCCTAGTTAAGGAGCATTGCCCACGTCAATTGCAGAGGGACTATTCAGGTTCTCAGTATAAGTCTGAGGCCTGGACTAGTTTGCCTAAGGCTTTGACCAGTTTAACAGGTATCCCACTCACTGGTGAGCAGTGTCATCATCATTATGATGATCTCTGTAGGAGATACCCTTGATCAGCGGATCAGGGAATGTAGAGAAGGGGACACTCCACAGATGTGAAAGTATAAAATGCATTGACCAATAGTAAAAGTTATAGCTGAATATAGTCAAGATTAGTTTTCATAATGGCATTCTGTTTTGTTTTTCTTTTCCACAGCTACTGAATAAAGGCCCCCAAGGTCTCATGGAGTGCGCCTGGCAAGAATGAGGGAATTATATGGTATGTATGCATATAAAAAGTACTGTTATTGTAGCTTTAACTGTTAATGACAGATTACTAGTTATTTTAGACAGTTGTATATAATTGAGCATGCATATCTGTAAAAGAAAGTATGCCTGGCTTACTCTGTAGCACAAAAAAACGGTTTCATATTCTCAAATAACAGTGAGCAGGCATGTATAAATAGTAAAAGGACAGTATGCATGTATTAATCTATAGTCCAAAATAAAAGTACAGTATTACAGTAGTCAGTGGTTGTGGGTTCAAAGACCACATTCCCCAAATATACAGTAGTGTGTATAACAGTGTTATGTTATCAACATTATATACACAGTACTGTTAGCTAATCATCATTATGGCAAGTCACTTTCAGACCTCAATACCTCTGGTATGACTGGCCTGCTATCAAGTGTAAGCATGCATATGTGCAATATATGCACACATGAATGACTGCTGGCTGCAATCTGATCAGTACTAAAAATGTCCATCTGTTAATGACTGGGTAGTCTTCAAAGTAGTAAGGAAATCTTTTAAGAGTTGGTAGTTTCAAAAGTAAACCGTAACAGAATAGAGTGAAATAATTGTAGAAAGCTTTTGTATATTAACTATGAATTTAGTAATATTTCCTGTTTTTTTCTCTCACCCCACCCCTTTTCCTCTTCCTTTTTATTATTTGTTTTCATTTTGTTGTTATTTTGTATAATTTTGCATTTCTTTGTTTTAATTTATTATGTCCAATTTTGCTTGTATTTGTTTTTATATAATTTGTTTTTATTTTTGTTAATATGTTTAATTTTTATTTTCCTTTGTTCGTCTATTTATTTTTATGTGTCTAATTTGTGTTTTCTTTTCTTTTTTTATTTTATAATTGTTATAATTGTATGTTTATGTTCATTTTAGTACTACAGCACAGCAGGGTTAGCAGGTCCTCGTTATCCTCCTACTCTCACTCCACCGGCTACAGCACCAAAGCCCAGCACATCTGGGCTGCAGCCTGGCAGCACTCCCTCTGCTCCCTCATGCACTACCTGAGGCCTCAGGTAGTTCTGCCCTAGTGGATAGTCTGTGGTACCCTCTGGGAGCAGTGATGGAGGGGGTGCTTTATTTATCACTCAGAATGAGTTGTCAGGTATGGTGCATAGGATTATGCACTGCACAGTGGACACACTCCTATGCCAGATGAAGCAGCTGCTCTCCATCCTGGTACAGAGTACCAGTCAAAGATACACACGTTGGGCACTTCAGTTGCTGGTGCAGTGAGGTGTCAGTGGTGACAGTCCACTGAGTGAGGACTAGAGTCTCACTGTCACCTTGATTTCCCCACCCTCACCCCAGCCATAGTGTTTGTGTCCTTCACCATCCTTGTATCTTGCCTTGTATGTCCTGTCTGTCAGCAGTTGGTTCCTTGCCTTGATAACTTGCCTGCTCCAGACATGCCTATGTCCATTCCCCAACATTCCTCCCTCACCATAAAAAAAGCCCCTATCCCCAAAAAAATCTTCTCATACATAGCTCCCCATTTCACACATGTGTCTACTTGACACACTTATTTAGGTCCAATTGGCTATAAAATACAATAATGTTGTTGTCACCTTTGTCTCTGAAGGTGATAGTCCAAAGTCAGCTAATATTGTATATATCTGATCAGTTTTTACTACTAAAGAAATGGATAGCTATGGGTTCTTTCCTACACCCTTCCTGAAAATTCTTGCCCTCCTTTCACTTTGTTTTTCCCCCTGCTTCCTCCCCATTTCACAACTTTCCTATCTTCCACATTTCTTTTCTTTAAAGAGTCATTGCATGAAGGTGGGTGATGCGCACCATCGCTAAGCAAAGTTAAAAGCAGTAGTATTAGCAAATGTATGTAAAATTAACATACTCATTTGTAAAATTCATGCCTACACCCCATTTCAAACCCAGTACTATCTACTTCCAGCAACAATGCATTAACCCATCCAGACACAGAGTCAGTTCTTTAACAGGTGCATTTTATACAATCAATATTAACTTTCACATTTTATGTTTATATTTACTCTTTATACTCCCCAATGCTTGCTTCTTATATCACCAATGTCATATTTTCAACATTAACTGTGCATGAAGCATCATTGCACAATAGACATTAATGTTCTAAAAATCCTTAGTGTGCAATCCCCATTTATTTTTACAAAGAATGTGTGCTTCATGCTGTGCATGTCATAGTCTCCCTAAGCAAGGCAAATAAAAATGTGAATAAATAATAGAAATAAGAAGAGTAGTGAACATTATTAGCTACAGCTTTATTTGTCACCAGTTCTATGTGGCCAAAGAAAGGAACTTATCACTGGCTGAAGTCAATTACTACCTGCAGCCAAAGATTCAGTTAAGGAGGTGTATGTGACAATAGTGAAGTCTGCAATTTTTGATTCAGTGTGTAAAATACACCTGCAACTGACTCTGTAGTATCATCTGTTAATGCATTGATCTAAACTTGTTTTCGTTTAGATGGTACTGGATTCAAATACAGGTTATGTAACCTTGTTGCATATTTTTAAGTCTTAAGAAATATTATAAATTGAGACACTTATGAATCTGTGTCATACTTTTTGCGGGAAATGGCAGTGGTTTCAAATACATGTTAATATAATAGCTGTAATTGCTTTTCCGGTAGGTGCGCATTGTTATGCGATGCACATCATCACGCACCATCACACCCCATTGTGCACAGATTCTCTAAAGAAAATAGATGGGAAAGAGTGGAACATGGTGAAAAGGGGAGCCAGCAGGGGGAAAACCAAAGTGAAAAGAGGGCAGGGATGTGCAGGAAGGGTGCAGGAAAGAACCACAGCTATCCATTTATTCAACAACAAAACCTGATAATATATGAGTAATATTAATTGAATTTGGATTGTTACCTCCAGAGAGAAAGAGGTGACCACAACACAATCATGTTGTATAGCCAAATCAAGGGTGTCATGAAAACACTGGTGTGAAATGGAGAGCTGTGAACAGGATGATGTTTTTTGGGGACAGGTACTCTTTTTATTCCTTTTAGGTAGAGAGAGAGGAATGTTGGGGTAGGGACCTAGGTATGTGTGGGTAAGGTAAGGTGGGTAGGTGAGGAAGCAATGGCAGACAGACAGGACATACAAGATGAGACACAGAGATGCTGAAGGACACAACAGGGTATGAACACCATGGCTGGGGAGGGAGGACATCAAGAGCCCATGGATGTCAAGTTTGTTGACAGTGAAAATTGAATACTCACCCAGTGGACTGTCATTACTGCCACCTTGCTGGGCTGATGGCTACAGTGTTTGACATCTGCATCTCCTTGTATTATTCAGAACACCAGTGGCAAGTAGTATCTCCACCCAGAGTAGGGGTGCACCAACTGTGTGGTGTACAATCCTATGCACCAACCGTGGCAGTTCATTGCAGGTGATAAAATCACCACCTCTGTCACTGCTCCCAGGGAACCACTGGCCTATCCTGTAGGGAAGAACTACCTGAAGGCTCAGGTAGTGCAGAGGCAGCAAAGGGGGTGCCACCAGGGTGTTTCCCTGACATGCTGGATGTGGTGCCTTAGCCGATGAAGTGGAGGCAGATGGCTCCCATGAGACAGGCCCACCCTGCTGTGCTGTGGAAAAAAAGCAAAAAAAGAACATAAGGAGCATGGAGAGAGAAAAAAGGGAGACCATTAGCAATATCATAAGTGATATACAAAGCAGTAATACAATTATTTCACTCTATTATGTTACCTTTATGATAAACAGTACAAACTGTAAACGAACCTTTGTATAATGTTTCTGAATATCCAGTTGATAACAGATGAACACTATAATACAGATTTCAGTCAGCAATCCTTGATGTACACATATATTGCCCATATGCAGACTCCAATTCTACTAATTACATTTTCTCGTAGGCTGTTTTTGCCACTGCTAGAGAGGTCTGAAGTTACTGTGCAATAATAATGAAAACACCACAGTACTTGCTCATTTGGTAATTGTGGTGTTTGAACTCACAACTGCTGACTACTCTCTACTACCATTGTGTTCTGTGTTCCCACAAAGTACTGCATGCATACTTTCCTTTTACAGTTGTGAGATGTATGCTCTATTTTATAGTACTCTATTTATAGACCTCAAACTCTTATAGCAATAAATGTGGACAAAGTTTTTATTTTTTTATTTAACATTTGTTAACTGGTAAAGTCCGACTTGGAACAAATCAATTTTCAGTGGAGGCCCAGGGAGAAATGATCCAAAAATATGTCTTTGTAATGTGAGAGAAAACCAGAAGAAACCCACACAAATGCAGGGAGGAGATTCAGACTCTGCACAGAAGGCTCCCCAGCCAAGAATCGAACTAGAGAAACTCTTGCTGCGACACGACAATGCTATCACTGCACCACTGTGTAATCTATGCCAAAGTCATCTGTAATAGGGCCAAAAGTCAAAAAAATAGGGACAACTCTTACATAATTGCTCTTACAAAATTATTAAGGTAATACACTAACAGGTTTTGTACTTGCATGACTTTTCTTTTCTTTCTGAAATATTTTTAAGATTTTTAAGATTTATATAACATATCATAATTCAGAATTAGAATCACACATATTGATTTAATGAACCACACAAAGAAAAAAACTACATAACAGCAAACCAAGATAAAACAAAAACTATTTACAATAGTGTCTAATTGAACAAATACAAAATATTTCTTCTCAGTAAAGTTCTGTTTTAAACATAATTACAATCAGTTCTCTCAGTATATCTGTGACTTTTATCCAAGAATTGTAATATGAAGTGATTCTTTCTGTTCTTATCTTAAAAGCAGCTATTTCCATTCCAGAAATGTTCAGTGCCATGTACTTGAATTCTTTAAATGCAGATGAAGTCTTACTCTTCCAATTTGTAGCAATTGTTTTAAAGCAATGGCTAATAAGATCCATAGTAGTGAATGTTTAGATCTCGGAACACAGTTAGATATAGGGGCATTAAACTAACTCAATGATTTGGTCAACTGAAAGTTGATATTCCCCCCAGATTTACTATTCTACTGTGCAGAACTAGCTTAGTCCCGCATGGAAGCAGTCATTTAGGAACAGGACGGCAGCATGCCATGCATATTAATGAAGGCGCGCTGCCTGAGCTCCTAATCTTACATGGAACATGTAAGAGTGCAGGGGGAGTGTCTGAGAGAAGAGCTTTCAGAATATACATGCCCCTGCAATGAAGAACAGGAGACAAGTCCTAAAAGAATGAGTGAGACTGCTCATAGGTGTATGCATACCCCCAGCAACATTCCCACAATGTGTACAAGAGCAATAGTGAAAACAAACACTACAAAGCTATATATTTTTTTATGAAACAGATTAAATGTAACCGTGGGTGCGTGGGTTTGCCTATCGCTTAGCCACGGTTAATGCAGCTTAAATGGCAGAAGAGGATAAAAATCAAGATATAGGCAAGTGAAGCAGTATAGCAATTGTGAATTGGGCAGAGCATTTGCTTTATGAGCCTTTATTCCCAGTTCGAGTCCCCCTACAGCACATGCCATTTTCTATGTCAAATCACTTTGTGACCAATATTTTTAGTTGCATAACCTACTAAATAACATATATTTATGAACTGGAGTAGCGCATTAAATGCAGATGTGAGGTGTCAGTGTCATAATGTTGCAAAGTCCACAGATAATCACATGTGCTCCATACAGTATATGTACACAGGAATCAGGGATACAATTGGAAGGTAAAATGTGTAATGAATGATAACTCCATACAGCATCCAAATCCCCCACCTTCCCAAGAACCATTAGATGTTACTGTCTAAATTAGTGCAGTAGTAAGCAGAAGTAAGCACTACTAAGCATGTGTAAGCAATAGTAAGCAGTAGTAAGCAGGAGTAAGCATATGTAAGCACTAGTAAGTGGGTTTAAGCCCGTTTGTGTGGGGGTAAGCAATGCGCACACAGGTTAAGCAATATTGAAGCTAACTCTCTGCAAGCATATTTAACCGGAGGTTAGCATTGCTTATCCTTGCACAAATCCACACAAACCCACATACAAGTGCTTAAAAGTGCCTTAATCACTCTGTATGCAACAGTGCTTGTTCTGCCCAGCAACAAAATAAGCAGGCTCGAACCCAAGACCCTGCACACCATAGCCAAAGTGACTTACTACTAAGCCATCACAGCAGCACATAAGATAGAGGTATCACCAAACAAATCCTCACTATGGGAAAATCAAACTGAGCATGTGAAAGGAATCTATGTACAGTCTTATGTTGTATAACCTACTACATAACACAGATATGTGAACTGGAGTACTGCAGTAAGCCAGATGTGAGGTGTAATTGTAATAATGTGTTGAAGCCCCCTAATAGACACAAGGACCCCATACAGTGTACATACACATGAATCATGGATACCAGGCACATATATAACATGCAATGAATAATAAATCAATGTGAAAAAGCAAATATAATGCAAATTAAATATTCAGCAACGCTAAACATTGCACAGACCAGCTTAGTAGTATAAGCAATGTGTAGGCCAGCTACCTCAATTTGCCCATTGGTATACCCCTTTAAACAATGCCAACCTTAGGTAAGCAGGTTTGCCCATAGCTTAGCCTTTTTAAAAACGTCCAATCATAGCAAAGTGTGGAAAATCGGCCCTATTTAAACCCAACAGGCGGGAATACATCTCATAACTGGTTTAATTTCCCCTTGCAGGCACCATGTCTGGAATGGGAGAGGGAGTGCGCTTTTGGGTGCAGAGCTGGGGCATCCAGGAGTCCAGAGTCATGGCAGGACTCCTTGTCAAAAACCATGAGCAGAGACTGCTGCAGGGCCAGTACCAGGGTTCTCAATATAACGCAGAAGCCTAGGACCGTCTCGCCCATGACCTCACCAGTGCTGCTGTCATACCCCAAACTGGTGAGCAGGTCAGGCATCACTATGCCAACCTGAAGCGGTGAAAGGGGGTTCTCTTGGATCAGTGGATCCAAGAGGCTAGGAGGACAGGACAGGTCCCAGTAGTGTGCAAGTATCACTCCACTACCTGTTTAATAATTGCCAGGTCATGTATATTATGGATAGATATGGCTAAATATTCCTCTTATGTCCTGCACAGTGGCAAGTGAGCAAGCTGTGAATCAGGAGGCCCATGGCTGTCACTTGGGGAGGTTGCGACGTGAGGCAGTTTAGTAATACTCTTGCTTGCACTGTCATAGGAAATAAATCTAACTGTATTAGTAAGTCAATTGCCTGTATAAAACCTGTACTGTTTAAGGCAAGTACTGCATACACCAGCTAATATGGCAGGAAAAGTCTCATATAGGTTGTATGTAAATAAAAGCAACTGCTGGATGGATTGTGTTTACTCTGGTATCATATGGTAATGTAGATTTGCAAACACTTAATAGTACTGTTGTATTAAGCACTGTTACCCACACTGTGCAACATAAAGAAAAAATGTGTAGGAATGTCTGTATATGACTGGTGTAATCCTCAGAGGTCAGCTAGTACCACTGGGAGAGACATAGACAGAAAACAGTGAAAGGACGGACAACAAAATCCAAATAGCACACACAAATGAGACATAAACTGTTGTATTTTTAGCACACACAGTTATGGTACAAATCCAGGGAGTGGTAGTAGTCTGCATACAGAATCATACCCCACAGCTGTACAGATATGTCCAGAATGTCCAGTAAATTGGCCCATATCTGCTGTCTGTCACCCTGTCCCCCTGGGAAATCAGTGGGGTGATCCCAGATGTTTAGGCAGCAGACAGGAAATACAACTGATTGTCACACATATATGAAAACAAAACTGTCACACTAGCAACTCCCCAAAATGTTATGAGAGTATTAGGCCAAGTGTGTCCCATCTACACCCCATGTTGTCAAGCTGTGAACAGAGTGTGTACAGTAACAGAGTGAGATGTAAGTGCATAATACTAATGTGAAATCTGGTACTTTGTGTGGCAACATACAGGTAGTGCTAACAAGCATTGCTCCCACAGGTCCGTCAGATACACACACTGTGCCTAGAAATAATAGCTTGATACCCTGTACTGGTACTGTTTACTTTGGTATTATATGGCATTGTTAGTGTTGCAGTCACTCTGAATAATGAGGTATTACTCATCACTGTCACCCACACTCTGCTACATAATATAACTGTCTAGGAAATACTGTATAACAGTGATGTAATACAAGGTCAGAATGTAAAACCACAGGAGAATTATACACAGAAATCTGATAAGAGATATACAGCAATATCCATATAGCACACACAACTGTGATGGACGGTGTTTTAGTGTTAGCAGACACAGCCATGGTCTGAATCCTGCGAGTGGAAGTAGGCTTCATACAGAATCATACCCCCCAACTGTACAGACATGTCAAGAATGTTCAGTATATTGGCCCATATCTGCTGCCTGTCACCCTTTCCCCTGGGAAATCAGTGGGGTGATCCCAGATGTTTCGGCAGCAGACAGGAAATACAATTGATTGTCACACATCTATAAAAACAAACCTGTCACACTAGCAAATCCCCAAAATGTTATGAGACTATTAGGCCAAGTATGTCCCATCTACACCCCCATGTTGTCAAGCTGTGACCATAGTGTGTACAGTAACAGAGTGAGATGTAAGTGCATAATACTAATGTGAAAACTGGTACTTTGTGCGGCAATATTCAGGTAGTGCTAACAAACATTGCTCCCACAGGTCCGTCAGATACGAACACTGTGTCTAGAAATAAAAGATTGATACCCTGTACTGGTACTGTTTACTCTGGTATTGTATGGTATTGTGAGTGTTGCAGTTGCTCTGAGTAATAAGGTATCACTCATCACTGTCACCCACACTGTGCTTCATAATATAACTGTCTAGGAAATCCTGTATATGAGTGTTGTAAGTCACTAAAGGTTGAAGAGGTCAATAGTCTACATATGTCCCAGTTCACCTGCATGTGGTCAAGACATAGCCAGAGTCTGTTCAAAAAGAGATGGACAGGTATGTGCATAACATTAATCTGGAATCTGGGAGTATGTGTAGAAACAGTTAGTGTTAACAAACAATTCCTCCACAGGTATACCAGGTAAGAGGTGTATACTGCAGGTAAAACCAGTCCATGTATATAGTTGTCGACAGCCATATCACTGTCCAAACAGTAAGGTACAGATAACAACACTGACTAGGAAAGTAATGCAAACTACAGGAATATACTAGTTGTTAACTGACATCTCTCTCCCCCCACACAATATCTCCAACAATACACTAAATACCCACCTCAATTAGTACATGAAGACTCCACTGTAATGATGGGACATATGTCCTATTGTTTTATAATTATGTAAATCTGTTTCTATACATGTGCTATGTTGAACTACTCCAACATTAGTGGCATTGTGCCATCAATGTACCTGCATGTTGTTGTTATTACCACTGTGGTCCCATATATGCATGTGTTCTGTTTGCTATGCAACTGTACCATATCTGGTGCCTGGGTTAATGGGAATATCTATGCATGCTGTTACACCTAATTAGGAAACGTGTTGACTATTAATAACCCACATAAATTGATAAACCATAAACACCATAGCACGTATGGGAATGCAGGCCCAGCGGAGCTACCTGTTTTACCTCAGCTGGCCATGGCACCGGGCACAAGCATGTCTGGGGCCCAACCCAGGACCTCCTTGTCTGCTGGTCCTGCACCACCTTCAGGTGGAACTGCCTTAGGGGATGGGGCTCACCCCCCCCAGGAGCAGGAGTGGATAGGAACCTGTCACCCGTCACCAGGTCCGGGTTATGGTGTGTAGCGAGGTCAGAGATCTGCTACGACAGCTTGAGGGCCCCATGTCATGACTAGAGGGTCGGCCTGGCTTTATGACTCAGCCCCCAACACAGCCACCTTTGGGGCTGTGAAGGTGCAGTGATGACTGCCCATGGGTGGGGACCTCAGTCCCACTGTTTCCACTAGGGGGCACATGGGCTTCCGATTTCTCAACAACCCTCCCCATCAAGGTGTTTATCCCCCACATGTGTCATATACTGCCCCTGTATGCATCTTGTTTGTCTTGTCTGTTAACCTACCCAAACTACCTCCCCAAATATACTTACTATCCCTCCCATACATCCCACTCTCACCTGAAAAATAAAAGGGGCTATGTGTTCCCACAAAAAATATCTCCCCATACATAGCTCTCCATTTCACACGTGTCCACTGGACAGATGTAATCTGTCTAATTGGCATCACAACATATTATTGTTGTCCTCACCCCTCTCTCAGGGGTTTGGGTTTCCAAATCTACCTCCAAATTCAGTGTATATGAACAGCTGTTGCTGTAGAAGAAATGGGCAGCTATGGACCTTCCCTACACCCTCCTGCAAATCCCTAGCTATTTTCCCTACTGTCTGTCTTTCATTGTGGCCCTCTTTCACCACTTTCTTATCAGCCCGTTTTTCTTTTCTTTTAAAGAAATTAGCACGGGGGTAAGAGGGAGTAAGCACTTCTAAGCAACAATAAGCAGGTTTAAGTTTGGTTGCACATGGGTAAGCCATGCCTACACAGGTTAAGCAGTTGAGAAGCTAAATCAGTATAAGAAACTGCAACCAGAAGTTAGCAGTGCTTACCTCCACACAAACCCACTTACAACTGCTTAAATGTGCCTTAATCACTCTGTATCCAACACCCCTTGTTCTGGTGAGCAACAAAATAAGCAGCCTTTGCAAGGCTCAAACTCAGGACTCTGCACAGCATAGCCAAATTGATTTACCACTAAGCCATGTCAGTTATACATAATCCTGATGTTTTCACAAACATATCATCCAGCCCAGTCATTCAACAGTACAAGAAATGTATTTAAACATGTAGATGTATCTGTGTGTGTGTGTGTGTGTGTATATATATATATATATATATATATATATATATATATATTTATATCTAAATAGATATAACATATCTATATATGTATATATATATATATATATATATATATATATATGGGTCTAGGTTACAACGTTGACAGATGAGAAGACCGACAGCGAAATCACCGACGCGAGAAGATCGACGGATGAAAACACCGACGAGGAGAACACCGAGATGGGGAAAGGATGTGTAAGTATGCGGTAGTGACGGACGTTAGGGTGCGAGTAAGGTAAGTGTGATGTTGGCGGTCTGTAGGGGTAGGGGTGGGTTAAGTGAGTTAGGGTTAGGCCGAGTTAGGTAAGGGTGCAGTAGTGAATGTTTTGGGTTAGGGGCGGATTAAGTGAGTTAGGGTTAGGGGCGCAAGTTAGGTAAGGGTGCAGTAGTGAATGTTTTGGGTTAGGGGTTAAGTGAGTTAGGGTTAGGGCGCGGGTTAGGTAAGGGTGCAGTAGTGAATTTGTTTGGGTTAGGGGCGCGTTAAGTGAGTTAGGGTCAGGAGCCGGGTTAGGTTAGTGTGCGATAGTGACGGACCTTAGGGTTAGGGTTTTGGTTAGGGTAGTGGATAGTTGTGTATGTAAGGTTTAGTGTTTGTTTGTTAGGATTTAGGTGTGCTTGTGTTGTGTGTGTGGTTTTTGGTCAGGGAATTTGTTTTGTTTATTGGTTGTTGTGATGATGTGTTGAGTGTGTGTGGTGTCGTGTTTGTGAGCTGTCGATGATGTGGTGTCGGTGATGTCGTTGTCGATGTTGTGTGCTGTCGGTGTTATAACCTAGAACCATATAAATACATACATATGCATACATCTATAGATATATATGTCTACATCTATATGTCTATATATATATATATATATATATATATATATATATATATATATATATATATATATATATATATATATATATATATATATATATATATATATATATATATATATATATATATATATATATATATATATATATATATATATATATATATATATATATATATATATATATATATATATATATATATATATATATATATATATATATATGCAAGCATAAATATATATCTATATAGGTATATACAGACATATGTCTATAGATATAAAAGAGAACATAACAAAAACATATATGTCCACATGCACCGTTAATGTGGGTGAGTGGGCCCAAACAACATACGTCTTGTACATATAGATATCCCCCCCTGACAGCCAAACATGTCTACCCTGCAATACAATACCAACTGCTGCAAATCCCATAACCAGGACCTGACACAACAAGGGCACAAGATGTTAACAGTACTACATCCCACCTGTATGATGTCAGGCTGGTATCAGTAACATATCATGGGGTACAGTCTGGCTACCATAGGGAATGTACAATGTGGAAGCATTCAACATTCCTAAGATACTTATACACAGACTCATATATGCTGATACACACACACACATATATATATATATATATATATATATATATATATATATATATATATATATATATATATATATATATATATATATATATATATATATATATTATATATAGATGTAATTACACATACACACACAGATATGTATAGGAAGATACATATGTAGAAGATGCACATAATATGGAACAACCACTATGCCTACAGTTGCCACCTTACCAACTGGACACTGTATGAGCCACCCATACAAATGACAATTGTTGCCTGCAACATGTACCCACAGAGAGATCAAAGGATATAACACCACACCACAGGTTTGCATACATGGGAAAGCTTTATTTGTGTACTATTACAGTTGTATATGCCATGTCATATAGCTGTTTAGATTCTGACAGACATATAAACAGAGTAATGCAACTGTGAAACAGTTATATTAATACAGTAGTCTGGAAAGGTTTACATATGTTGCTGTCCAGGCTGAGGCTTTTAAGTAGTACAATAGTAAAGACAGACTGGGCCACGGGATAACAATCAATCAGTAGTAAGTAATGCAGATGTATAGTCCAGCAGCCTCTAATTACACTCTGTACACAATCCCTAGGGGGTAAATACCTCAGATGACACAATGGGATGTATCTGTTATATAAAAAGGCATAACTGACACCATCACAATCACACTGACAAAAAGAACAGCCTGTATGGCAGGAAGCAGTAGGCCTGCGTTTTACCCAATGGGAATCGTATGGTAATGTACATCCAGATACCTTAAGGCAGCTTAACCCTGATACCCCCACATGTCGTAACTGCCTAGGTTAGTTATGGTGCATCCCCCCCATAGACTGAATAACACGGGGCCATATACCACTGTTATATACATTGGCATCTGGAGTGCATAAGGGCACACATGTATTGTGTAGAAGAAGCCCACACATATATGGACCCAACGCTACAATAGGTGTGGGGGCCACAACAGCAGTGGACTGATGGCAGGAATGGCAGCATGACATACTCACAACCCACTACATAACAACACCTGACAGCATGTCATATATACAAAGCCTGGTATGTAGGTGGAGGGTGGAGGCTGGAACACAGGCCCATATGTGACATACTGTTGTCATACACTAAGCAAGTCACTGGTGTTACAGAATAGTCTGCAACATACCCTTAGTCAGGGATAAGAAGTTAGAAACAGACATGGATGCAGCCATGTACTGATAGCACTCAACACACACACTGCCAGTGATATATCTGACACAAGACCTGTGTGGTGGACAGACAAAATATAATAGGCACACCTCTGGCCATCAAGTGGATAGGCCCACAGTTGAGAGCTATGCAGACAGACTGCATTCCAACTTAAACTAGTATGTACACACAAACCCTGTGACATTGGTGTTATACAATGCATACAACAACACTGCTCACACTCTGTCTGTAGTTCTGGAACATCCTACAAATATGTAGCTGGCCTGAGTGTGCAGGTTCTCTTGTAAGAGATATTGCTATCTGATGTCTATAACACTGCTGCCCACACACAGGAAAGATGTCTACCATACATGAAAGGTAAAGGGACCATGCCCACATGATGTAGGGATTTATGGTAGTTGGTTGCCATGACAGTGGTAATTGGAAGTACTACACAGCATACTGCATGTAGGTAGCAAGTACAGGACACTGATTGGCGCAGAGGCCGTCACCTGATCATGTGCATCACCTACAAAATCCATGCTGCAATCCATTCAAAGCAGCTCAATCCATTTACTGGAGAGAGAGAGAGAGAGAGAGAGAGAGAGAGAGAGAGAGAGAGAGAGAGAGAGAGAGAGAGAGAGAGAGAGAGAGAGAGAGAGAGAGAGAGAGAGAGAGAGAGAGAGAGAGAGAGAGAGAGAGAGAGAGAGAGAGAGAGAGAGAGAGAGAGAGAGAGAGAGAGAGAGAGAGAGAGAGAGAGAGAGAGAGAGAGAGAGAGAGAGAGAGAGAGAGAGAGATTGAAAGGCAAAAATAAAAAAAAAAATCCAGCAAACTATCCAGAAGACACATCATTCCCACAACAGGTATGTGAAGTATATATGCATGTAATTGACTGTAGTAATTGGTCCTTAATAATGGGATAGATGATGTGGGCTGATTTATACGTGCCAACAGGTATTGTTGTAATGATGTTCAACTGAACAACTGCTAAGGACAATAGTGTCTGTCCCTGTGTGTAGTGGGACATACCCATCAACTGTGCAGAGCAGCACTGACTAATAAGATGTAAGCTTTCGTAGTGTGTGTTGTGTAACGGGAAGTATGTATATTACTGTGGCCAATAGCTGGTGGTGGAAGTAATGCCATATTGATAGACACGTAGGTTCCACAGCCCACCTCTTACAAGATAATCAGGTTAACCTGTATTGTAGCATGCAGGAATGCCATAGGTGTGTAATAGGGTTACCTGCAATCTGGCCATACATATACCCCCCCCACCCCAATGTCAGGCTGTGTCCATATGTGGCACCTGTCTGTGTTTTAGCAAGGCAGAACAGTGCAGCTGTGCAGTAAGATGTTATGAGATTGTGGACCTGATGTCTGAATGTACCCCATATATAGGTATGCATATGTGCACACACACACACACACACACACACACACACACATATATATATATATATATATATATATGTGTATACAATATATATATATACATTATATATATATATATATATATATATATATATATATATATATATATACATGTATGTACACAAATATACAGATACACATGTGTAGACATATATATAAACAAATATATACATCATATATATCTGCACATATATAGATATATACATATATGCACATGTCTACATATATACAAACACACACACAGACATATACGTATGTACATACATGTCCCCTATATTACCACCACAGTGCTGCATGCTATTTGCGAGGGGACAGCACACATAACAATACACACAGATATCTACAGCTGTCAGTGCATGCAACATGGACAGGTATGCCACAAGTGAACCCCTTGTTGGGACCACATTGCCTTTGTCTCTGAAGTATGGAATAGGAATATGGGGAAGTATGGCAGGTATAGTTGTGGAGGTGGTCAGGGTTGGTAGATATAGAGGACAGCCTGTAGGGGTGGTATGTGACATATGTGGTGGGTAAACACCCTGGATGGTGTGTGTGGTCTGTGATGTGGATGCCCCATGGTCCCCAATATGACCACAAATGGGGACAAGCCTCCCACTCAGTGCTACTCACAACAGCAGTCCATGTCCCGAAGGTGCCTGGCGTGGAGGCTGAGTAGGAGGAGCCTATTGACCCTGTTAATGTGTACTGGATGCCTCAAGGTGATGTAGCACATCCCACATGTGTCTGTGGAGACCATTATAGTACATACCCTGGACCTGACCTCAGGTGACAAGATTATGTCTGTGTGTGCCCCTGGGGGGGGGATCAACATCCCCTGAGTTGGTTCCACCTCAAGGTATTGCTGGACCTGTACATAAGGAGGCCCCAGGGTGGGTCCCACATGTGATGTGGCCTGGTAGCATGGGCAAATGAGTTTGGAGAGGCAGTTCTGCTGGCCAGTAGTACATGAACATGCTATTGTGTCACTGTTATAGAATATATGTGGATAGTAATAGACTACAAAATCCTGGAACATGTCCAACAGCATGCATAGATATCCCCAATAACACAGAATGTCAGATGTGCAGCAACCAGATAGCAAGCATACCACAGGCATATATGGAACCATAGTGGCTCTGACAATGGCATGCAGGTGAATAGTCTGTAACAGGCCAGCAATGATAGTGTCCACAAAGGGAACATGGCTACAAACACATTGCACAAAGTGTGGTACAATACAATATCTGCTCCACTGGTAGGTAAGCTGTAGCCATACCTATTGAGTTGTGTGTACAGTTTGTTGTTGTTGATATGGTGGGGGGTGACAGTGATGTCTATTAAGAACTGTGGTAACCTTGCTGCGTGACTTGATCACACCTGTGTCCATCTTTATGTCTTTCAGGCAAGATGTCACATGGAAGGCTTCTGGGTTACTCAGCTGCTGAGAACATTGTGGTAAACCATGTAATCCAGCATTACCCTGTCTTGTTTGGCCATGCCACCCATGATCAGCAGGAGCAGACTGCCCTGTGGAACGACCTAGTCCACAGGGTCAATGATGTCAGACTGCACAACCGCAGTTATGAGCAGGTCCGGCATCATTGTTTTGACCTGCTACACAATGCCCGTTGGCATGCTGCTGCAGTCTGAGGGATCACCTCGCAACAAGGAGGGGCCATGCCATCCATCCTCCCTGACACATGTGTAGGAGCTCCTAGCCAGCCTCATGGCACCTGCCCGTCCGCATAGCCAATAACTGCTGGATATCATTATGGAGGTAGGTGCTACCCACACATTGGCTGAGGATCGTGCAGGTAAAGCCACAGGGCACATCAGTAGACCACTGTTGCATATACATCTGCATCTGTACATGTAGACCATGCATACCTGACATGTCATAGATATAGTTTGTTGCTGCATAGTAGTGGTAAACCGATGTATATATGTGGTAGTATTGTGGACATGTACTGTTAATGTATTGTAATTCTGCACCCACCCTGTAGCAATGCTACAGGTGTGTCCACTGACTTTGCATCTCTCACCCTCCCCTCTTATGTGGGTCCCTCTGTCCGATATACCACCAAGGCAGCAGTCTGTAGCTGGTGAGTATGGTTTATGTTGATGCTTGCCAATACACCGGGCATGCAATGGTTATGGTATATTCCATGCACACATCTAACATACCTACCCAGAATGCATGCTGTACATGTGCACGTATTGTTGCTGTTAAATGCATGGCATCACAGTGGTGACCATGATGAGGCATTGGAAGGGTATGTCAGACACCTGCAAGATAACTAACATCCTGTCAATGTGGAATGTGTCCACAGGGAGTAACATAATGGTGGGAGACATGGCCTACAGTAGAGACATGTTTGAAACATCACCTGTATACAGTGCACCGCCACTGTATATATCTGTAGTACAATGGCAACTGTAGCAGATTTACACTATGGCATAACACATTGCTGTGGTCCACATTATCAGCTGAGACTAGGCTGTAACATGTGGTGTTCAGTGTATGGGACACTGCAAACTGACACACATGTGTAGGCCTTACTTGTCAGGCATCTGCAAAAAGGCTGAAGGTGGGGGGGGGTCAGCATGACACACACCAGTGTACTGAAGCAGGGATCCTAAGGATGCTAAGAATGGCTGTATCTGCAAATACGTTCAGGAACTGTGGTAGACTTAACCCTACCCCCACAGCAATAGTGATGGTAGTGTTTGAACTCCAAGGGATGTGCACATGAGTAGACCTTGCAATCATGCAGATTAGGGGGATATTTGTAGGGCAGACTGATCATACATTGGCAAATGCAGATGGCCCATGCTAGAATACCCCTGGCTGGAGTAGTGACTGCTGTAGTACACATAACAATAGGTGCAACAAACCGTCATGATAAGGGTGTGCACACATATGCCCACACGGAGTATATGGTTCATGTTCAGCATCTGCACACCTAACACATTCCGTAGATACTGCATATGAAAGTACAGGATGTATGTCACATATCGGGCTCAAGTACTGTTAATATATGCGGTGATGTGGTCCCATGGCAGATCAAGGAAGGGTGTGTCATATCAATAAGGGTGTGTACACTCTCCATAGACATGGTATGCTCTGACGGTTGTCAGTGTAATAGTATTGGATTGGTCATACATGGTCCGCTGATGTGGAGAGCTGTAACTCAGAAATCAGGCATTCACAAATGACATCTGTCCACATATCATCCCAGGTATGTGTCGCTGAAAACCATAGGGGCTGTGAGCATTAAAGATGGCAAAACTGACACAGTACTACACATTCAGCAATGGGATGTATACCTGTGAGGTGTGGTTACAGTACATGGCAGGGTGCAGAAGAGGTGCACAGTAATACTGTGTACATGGGTGTAGTGGTATCCAGGGGAAGGGGCATCACCTAGTAAACAGCATATGCATCACACACATGTATACTGTTGCTAGCATGGATTGACTATAGCTGCACTGCATGCTGTTGTGTACCATATATTATGCATGTTGACAGATGGGTAATAGGAACTGTGTGTGCTATCATTGTGCAATCTCACCTGTATGTGTGTGTGTGTGCATCCTGGTGGGTGATTAGTTTGTCTGTAGGGTCACTCTGGTGAAGTGGAGGGAGGTTGATGCATGTAGGATGCATGTGTGCATGTGTGTGTGTTTGTGTGGGTGTCCATGTATGCACAGGTGTGATTGTGGGGTTGTTCATACAGCACTACCTCCCTTTTGGATCATGCAGTACATGGACATGGCTGCCACATGACACACCAGGAATACTTGTCATGTATGCAATCACAGGACAGCTGATAGTATAATAAGGTCTGTAGCATGGAACAGGCATTGAGAGGGAAGGTAGACACCAGGTATACCCTTAATATTGCATTCAGCAGAGAGGTGACTGACAACCCATGTATGCAGCACTACAGATGCATTGGGGAATTACTAGTCAACACCAGGGAGTGTATCCACATATTATAGTTGTCACATGATAGGCCGATTAAGCAGCATATCTGGCATGTACTGAGCAATGCATACACATGACACTCCAGTGCGTGATATTATACAGGAATTTAGTAGCCCACACATATAGAGGCCATGCTCATGATGTCTGGACATACACAGGGTGAACACTGAATAAAAGCAGTGAGCCCATGTAAAAATACTCCACTCAGGTCAGGCAGGTAATGGAATAACAGGTCTTGTGTTGTGATCACTTGTCTAGGCATTTAGAAGACTGATATGTTGAGTGGTATCAATGAGTGCATGTTACTAAGTGAGATGCAGGATGGAGAATGCATGGGAATATACATGGGAATGTCTGTAAAGCCACAGACAGGTAAGTATTCAGGTGGTGTGTGTGTGTGTGTGTGTGTGTGTGTGTGTGTGTGTGTGTGTGTGTGTGTGTGTGTGTGTGTGTGTGCATGCTTGTACTGTTATGCAATGCTGTACCGGTCTTAAAGTGCATTTATTGTTTTCCTCCACAGGTGCCGAGGTGGGTCATGGTCCCTCCTGCATGCAATCTGATGTTGGTGTCCATACAGACACCGAAGATGATGATAGTACTGCTGAGGCACAGATGGGGTTGTCCGGGACCGAAACAGTGCCATCATTTGACATCCCTCTTTTAGCCACCCCAACTCCGTACACAGTTTCAGTGCCTATATATACCTCATCACCAGTGACCGTAGTAGAGGTACTGCTGGCGTGTGGTGGCAGTGTACAGGAAAGTGTGGTAACTATGCCTACTGTGTCTGGTTGCAGCAGGCATAGCCAGATGTCCAGCAGTGCAATACATAGGCAGATGTCCCAGGGTGCTCATGGTAGGGCCACTGGGCATCATGCCCCTGGCAGACATGACACAACTGGTACCAGCAGGTGCAGGTTTCAGGCTGTCATGGTGGTGCAGGCACGTATGGATTGTTACACCAGGCAGGGCCTGAGGCTGGAGAGGGCTGCTCTCACATCTGCAAGTGACAACTTCCATGTACTGTCTGGTGCCATCCATGCATTTACTGAGTTCATGGATAGATGGTCTGGTGAGATGATGGCCCTCATCGACCATGGTTTGTGGAACATGTGGTAGGAGTGTGGCAACAGACGCGTGGACTTAGGCCAGCAAAGCCAACCTCTGGCAGTCAACGTGGACATGCTAGGACACCAAGGGGCTCCTGTAGTGGCATTACCAGCCCTGGCACTGCGGGGGGGGTGCTGTCCACAACACACCACAGTAGGCCACAATCACATGGTCCTAGCCAGTTGCAGGAGGGACCTGGTTCAGGTGGACATTTCTCATCATCAGGTGAGAGTAGCACATTGAGGCCTGTACCTGGACATTCCCATGAAACCCCTGGCAGGCACATTCCACATGTCCATGGCCGGAGGCAGTGAACTGCACACCCTGCCATGTATATTCTGCAGCTGTCCATAAACACATGTGTAGGGCAGCCACATGGCAGAATTGTGTGCATGCATACTCACACACTAAACAAACACATCTAGGGCAACCCCATACCTACACACACCACATCATCACACCCAGCTCACCTTATTACACCCCCCACCCACACACATGGTGTCAAATGTATGGCCCACCCTCGGCCTCTGGCAAACCAACATCACACCCTGTGCATATGATGATACCTGTGCCACATCCCTGTCATCCATACCATCAATGTATGGACAGGCTAATATGGTTCTGATGCGCATGGTGACTATACTACAGTGTACCAAAATACTGCAGTGTAACATGTTGTCAGGAGTAAAGTGTAATGCATATATGTCAGATAGTGTAGCCGTCCAGCAATGATGCATTATAGCTGTTAGTAACATTGGTTGATTGTGGTCTCTATAATGTTATCCATTTGTTTTGTAGGTGTACATGTGTCAGCACAAGGATGGTCTGCAGTCATATTCCACAACGGGGTATGGTACTGTGGTGACACCATGGCTGTCACATATTTGGAGCACAGTTGAACACATGTCACAGGTTTGTATAACAGTTATTGCCTGCACCACATGGACAGGTAACCCACTGGGATGTGTATAATCTGCAACCTGATGTAGACCCATCCACATACATGCATACTCTTACTTGGCAACACTGGGACTAGACCCCTACCTAGATATGTAGTGATACTGAAGTGTGTGGCTTTCATTGCACACACCACACAGAGTTTAGGGTGAGGAGTGTTCCAGGTTACATGTTACATGCAGAACATCCCCAAACATAGTGTGACATACCTTCATACACATATTAACAGACACATAACAGGCAGACACACGTCTGAGAGACCTGGGCCTATCGCTGCTAACTTGACCGTGTGTCCAATGTGTTACAGGTAGGCTGAACACAGCACATGCATAACTTGCCCTGGATTGCGGTATCTGTTACCCGGGGTCGATGTCGAATAAACTTACACTTGAAATGTCGATCATCATATGGTCGAGACCATATGATTGGCATTACAAGTGTTCGGAGGTTGTCTTTAATGGTGCCGTTCTGTGCAGAATGGGAGAATTTCCCTTTTCTGCACTGAAATGCAGTCTCAGAGTTGGTATATTTAAGTAGGGGTGCTGGGGGTGTAGGGGAGCTTGCCCCCCTGCTCACAATGTTAAGGTATGTTTTTTTTTGTATTTTATTTTTTTTTATTATATATTCGAACTTTCAAATATCGACCATATGGTCTCAAACATATGGTGTTTGACATTTTGGCAGTTCAAATATATAATATAGACCCTGTTACCTGTATGTTTGATGGTAACAGTGGTAACCATATGTGGTACATGGGACATATACCGGGTGTACCTTGGAGTCATGACAGTGTACACACCACCCACATCCCACATTGGATATTATACTCCCTGAAACCCATGATGACACTCTGACATACCCACCATCACACATTGCCCATGACTGAGATGCAACCCATTGTATATCCCAACAGTGGTACTATGGGGATATGCATTTAATGCACATGCCACAGGCATAGTAGGGTGTTGCATTGTCATGCCTTACCTATGGGCACCAACAACACTATCTGTACTACTGTGTGACAATGGGTACTGTAATAGGAATATGTGAACTCGGAATGCTGTACCCTACAGATATACAGACATGCAGACATACACACACTTGCCAGAACTCAGTGGATATCCCATGCTTATCAACCCATTTGTATACCACTGTTGTGCTGGTACTGCAAGGCTCGTGTAGCTGGTATGGAGAGGAGCTTAACAGGGTACATGTAATGTCCCATACAGCAGCAGCCACAACTGACTATGTCAATGGGTGTTGTGGTTGTTGTGAAGGCCCTCATGGAATTCTCAAGTACAGGTGAGCTAACACACAGACACTGCTATACTCAGTCATGCACATGTACCCATGTGTCAGTACTGGGGTGCATTGCAGCAGGTGGGCATAGCTGGGTACCTAGCTATTGTCCAAGGAATATAGGTTGTGTAGGGAATGTGTGTACAGTGGTATCCTGCCACCTGCCTTGTGGCAGATGGCAATCTATCAATAGATAGTACTGTGGTGACCCTCAGGGTGAGAGTGACATGCATCAGCCAATCCTCTAGGTGCTTCCTGCACATGGCCACTGAGGTGATCAAGCTGACATGTATGCAACATGCATTACAACACATGGTTAGTGTCTATGATGGAGACCTGCACCCAAGCATGTTCTGTTGACTGTGGTAGTGTAGTGGAAGTACCCATGGCATGTGGTGCATGCAGGGTGTTATCTCCTAGGTGAGCCAGTTCTTACACACCTGGGCAGACAAGTCAGTGTCAGTCAAGCTTAGGTTGCCTGCACATATCCCAGCTGGATACCTGCCATCTGCACATCTGTACAGGGACTGACAGTCATCAGCTTGGCATATAGCTTTGCAGTAGGATGAATGTTTTGACAGATAGACATTTGACAACAGTATGTATGAAATAACTATATGTCAGAAGCCCTCACTAACATGTGCTGTACAGATGCTAGTCTACAGTTACATTCCAAATGTTGGCTCATCATCCAGTAGGGGTTATATATTAAGACACAGCTCACACACCAGGGATACAACAGGGAGACCTCAAAATCCAGCTATGCCTGCAGGTGTGATTGTTGTCAGTACTACATTAAGCACTCTATTCTTGCCTGGATAAGCACTGTCAACAGTAGTACCACCATGATACACTACATGCCGCTGTGACAGCACATACCCTGGGCTACCACCCCTGTATGTAACACATTCACATTGATAACAGTGCTGTATAGGCCTCATATACATCTGTGTCCCAGACATGACATCCACA
This sequence comes from Protopterus annectens, assembly GCF_019279795.1. Taxonomy (NCBI): domain Eukaryota; kingdom Metazoa; phylum Chordata; order Ceratodontiformes; family Protopteridae; genus Protopterus; species Protopterus annectens. The sequence goes on along the minus strand of NC_056744.1, from coordinate 47,447,119 downwards.
CCCCTTGCTACTGTAATGACAGCACATAGGTGCATGTATTGTACATGGCATTACATACACTTATTACAGATGGAATGACCCTGCTATGTTATCAGACTGGCTGGTGTAAACTGGTTACCAGGGATAAGCCATGCTTAGCAGGTAACAACATTACTGAATTATAACAGCTAAGCTAATTTGCGCACTGGTAAGTGGAGCCTACACTGTGTAAGTGTCTGTACATTTACCTATAGTTTAGCACTGCTTAGGTTCATGCAAACCCATGCAAATGTGCTTAAAGCTGCTCAGAACTGCCTTAACCACTCTGTATCTGACAGCCCTTGTTCTGCCCAGCAACAAGATGAACAGCCCTTGAAGGTCTTGAACCCAAGACCCTGTACACTATAGTCACAGCACTTTACCACAACACCATGACTACTGTGAAGACAGCTGTTGTTTTTCCAATATATCTGTCAGTACACATATTGATTAGTATTGAACAATTGCCTTTGCTTCCACAATTGTGTAGTACTTGTTATTAATATGACTGTTACATCACATATGTTGTTTTATCATAATGTACACATAGCAGATACATACGGTGAGATACATCTGGGAGGGTATACACAACCGTGAGGTTTACACATGACAGGAATATGGATATATACATATAATAGGTTGATATATGTCTACATGTACATACACATGTATATTCACATATATGTCTGTGTACATGTCTTTATAGTGCAACATATATATGGCCATGTGTACATCTCTTCGTATATACATATATATGTATACATATAAATATATATATATATATATATATATATATATATATATGTAAATATATATGTAAATATATATATATATATATATATATATATATATATATATATATATATATATATATAGAGCTGTATATGTATACACATCCTATGTGTACAGATATGCCTATTTATGTAGATATATATGTAGATATCTATAACTATATGATCATACATACATATTCTGATATACCTATTACTGTCAATATATATATAGATATCCATAAGTATATGTGCATATGTATCTCAATCTGTATATGTGTAGACTCTTATGGTGGCCTGGCAGCAGTACATCTGGCAAGTTTCTGGACATAACATCACACTGGGGAAGTACACTTAGCTGCTAGGCATGTAACAAATCACTGTGCAGGCTACAGGCAGACTGCTACAATGCTGGCCTACATTTCTTATGGGGGAATACACATGTACCTGCATATATAGCAGGCTCTACAGGCAAGTCACGGCACAGAGTAACAGACACCTGTGTGATAGTGCATAACCACAACCAATGTGAGCACAGCCACAGCCACATATGGTAAGCTAGCTTAATATTACAGTATATGGACTATCTGATCAACACCATCCTCATATGTGCCACACACACACTAACCCTACATATACTGGGCCACTACACAGTGTGGTCCGATGCCTGGCTGTGGTATGGGACATGTGTGTGTTTAGCCCTACAAACATGTAAGACGATAGGGTGACATACACTGGAGCGGCATGTAACATCATATAGAACAGGACTAAGAACAATATCATCTACCACAGTCTGTACACAGGCCAAGGTACATATTCACAATACACACACTGTCGACAATCATCATAGATACACAGACCTCAGTACTGTACACACAACCACAGAATGCCCAGGTTATGTCCTCAAATATAACCCCTACTATACATAACATGTGTAGCAGTCTGATATCTCACTGGCTTATCAGATATGATGTCAATAAATTATGGTGTACAGAACATATGGACCTCTTACTGCATGACATATGTGCAAAGGTTGACAGAGTTGCAGCTGGAGGCACAATCACAGGACCAATATTGACATGTTGTTGTGATAACCTCATACATTTACTGTTGTAACATGGTTTGTTGTGACATATGTCCTATGAGGAATATGAAGTCAGTAACTCTCATGGCTGTCACCATGTCCTGACTGCAATCCTCACACTATGCTTCTGCAGTTCCCAGATAGGTGCTTTGTGAGTAACACAAGAAACAAAGGGCACCACAAACTTCCCAGTCTGCAGATGACCCTACAGATGGGGGTATCCTCAGAAACATAGCACTGTCATGACAGGTATTAAAACATGTAAACCAGCCACATCCACACACACCCTGTTAAACCAACATTACTCCAAATGCAGAATAGCAACACTCACATTCTGTAGTCATGTCAGGCACATCCCCCTGCTGTGTGTTGGCCTGTTTACACAGTGTATGTTGTTAGATGTAAATCCCCAATCCATCTGTGATGCTATTCGCCAAACACCAGATCTAGATCCTGCTCACAGTGAACGAAAAGGCCCAAAACCAACATGATATTCCTAGATATTGGAGCGTGTTTCCATGCAATTGGCTATGAGAATGTTATCACAGCTGTTCCACATGCAATCAGCTAGAGGAGGGCTGCAATTCCAGCAGAGGCCATCAGATGACCATGAGCATCACTTACAAAACACATGCTGCTGCCTAAGCAAAGTGGGTGTAGTTCTCCACATCCACTAGAGAGGGAGTGAGAGAGGCAGACAGAGACAAAGTAAGTCAGGGAGGGGGTAGGAGAATAAAACCTAAGCATGTTTGCGTCACACACCTACCAGTACAGGGTATCAATCCCCTGACTGACTATGTTTTGCTATTACATGTCTATGCAGTTATTGGATGAACCCCATAGCTGCTTATGTGTTAAGGAGTTCTTCAAATGTATATGTGATGGTGAGTCACATCTGTAACAGTGATATGGTAGTGATACAATAGGTGTAGTACACGTGCCTGTCCACATGAACAGGTGTCAGCGTCAACACAGCCACACTCTCTCAGGGACTCACACACATTGACACTCTTAGCAGGGTCAGAAATACACTTCCTAACTAGTTAGTTTGCCGCAATACAGTATTGTGCAGGTATCACATGCCCCGCAGGGGTTATCTGGAGGTTATAGGGGCAAAAGTTATGTGGAGGTGTCTGACATCAGACAACATTCTTCAGTATGCCAATGGAGGTTGTAGTGAGTGTGAATGTGGTCAAAAACATCATACACCACACACACAGACACAGGGTGCCAGTACTGACATGCATGCGTGCATTGCTTCACAGGTGTGTAGTGGCTGACAGTGCCAGCAGCCTATACAAGGCTAGGTGAAGGGTATACCTTGGCATCAGGCCACATGACAATGGTATGCAGTGTGGCTCGGGGGTGTAGTGTCTGGAATGGCCCACAAAGGTGGGTATTGTATTCACCATCCAGTCACCTGGGTAACTATTGTGTGTGGCTATTGCTGTTCAATGCTTGCCATGTATGTGTTCTTTAATCCATGACATGGACATTGTCTGGGATGTGCACACATCCCACATGCATGTACAGTGACATGTGGAGCTGTACCTGGGGTGTCTGGGCCATGTTGTGTACACAGACTGTTATAATCAGATGTGCCTGTCCTGGCCTCATGTGCTGGGAACAGGTAATGGACAGCAGGTTGACCCTGCACCTACATTGATAGCTTGATACAGGTATTCCCTGGTATCAGTGGCATCTGCCCATACATGGCATGTGTATAAGGCATGGTATGTCCTTTGTGGGACAAATTTGATGGCACCACAGATGTTGCAGGTGTCCAGTGGGGAGCATAGTGAAGGCACAGTGTCTACTATACTGATGGACAGGGTGCCATGCCCTGTGTAGTTCACTGCAATCACACCATGGTTACTATCTGTGAGCAATATACAGTGTGCTACCAACATAGCAGTTGTTGCCTAGGCAAGTGTGTCTGTGGATGAGACATGGGTTGAGAGAGTTCTCTGTGTAATACAAGGGTTGCTAACTTTGTTCGCCAGGCCATGATGTCACATGAAGGGGTATGGATCGCCACCCCAGCATCTCAGCTATTTCACATCTGTTATCCTTGTAAGGTGGACATTGTGACATATAAAAGGCTACCATATAAGAAATTTGCAAACCCCACTCTACAATGAGTCCAATTTCACACTCACAGCCACCTCCACACAGAATACGAATGACAAACATGGACGCGCACACACACACACACACACACACACACACACACACACACACACACACACACCCCTGCTATGTTTGGGATTAGAACTCCTACCTAACTAGTTTATTACACTACAGTATTACACAGTTATAGGATGCGTTGCAGATATTACTGGACTACACTTTTCCCAAAGGTGTATTTCACAGTGACTGACATCAGCAGGCTGGCCAAAGTAGGCCATTTGATTTGTAGTGAGTGTGACTAGCCTAAAAGGCATTGCTCCTGACACAAACAGACACACACACACACACACACACACACACACGCACACACACCAACACTCACACAGTTGCCATGTTTGGGATTGGAACTCCTACCTAACTAACTTTTCACATTGCAGCATTATGCAGTTATAGGATGCGCCACAGAGATTACTGGGCTACACTTTTCCCAAAGGTGTATTTCACAGTGAATGACATCGGCAGCCTTGCCAAAATAGAGCATTTGAATTGCAGTGAGGGTGACTAGCCTAAAAAGCATTGTTCTCTACACAGACAGAGAAACACAGTTGCTATTTCTGGGATTAGAACTCCTACCTAACTAGTTTATCACACTACAGCATTATGCAGTTATACGATGTGCCACAGAGATTACTGGGCTACGCATTTCCCATAGTGGTATTTCACAGCAAATGACATCAGCAGCCTTGGCAAAGTAGGGCATTTGAATTATAGTGAGTGTGATTAGCCTAAAAGCATTGCTCACTACACAGACAGACACACACACACACACACACACACACACACACACACACACACACACACACACACACACACACACACACACACACACGCACTTGCCATGTCTGGGATTAGAACACCTACCTGACTAGCTTATCACACTACTGCATTACACAGTTATAGGATGTGTCATGGAGATAACTGGCCTGCACCTTTCCCAAAGGTGTATTTCACAGTGAATGACATCAACAGCCTTGCCAACATAGGGCATTTGATTTGTAGTGAGTGTGACTAGCCTAAAAAGCATTGCTCCCTATACAGACAAAGAAACACAATCACAAACATTCACACTTGCCATGTGTGGGACTAGAATCCCTACCAATGTATTATATCACACTACAGCATTACGCTGTTATAGGACACACCACAGAGATTACTAGGTTACACTTTTCCCAAAGGTTTATTTCATAGTAAATAACATCAGCAGCCTTGCCTAAGTGGAGCATTTGAAATGTAGTATGTGTGTGACTAGCCTAAAAAGCATTGCTTCCTACACAGACAGAGATACACAAACACACACACAGTTGCCATGTCTGGGATTAGAATTCCTACCTAACTAGTTTATCACACTACAGCATTATGCAGTTATAGGATGTGCCATGGAGATTACTGGGCTATGCCATTCCCAATGGTGTATTTCACAGTGAATTACATCAGCAGCCTTGCCAAATTAGGGCATTTGAATTGTAATGAGTGTGACTAGCCTAAAATGCATTGCTTCCTACACAGACAGAGACACACAAACACACACACAGTTGCCATGTCTGGAATTAGGACTCCTACTTAACTAGTTTATCACACTACAGCATTACGCAGTTATTGGATGTGCCATGGAGATTACTGGTCTATACTTTTCCTAATGGTGTATTTCACAGTGAATGACATCAGCAGCCTTGTCAAAGTAGGGCATTTGAATTGTAGTGAGTGTGACTACCCTAAAAAGCATTGCTCCCTACAAAGACAGAAAAACATACACACACAGTTGCCATGTCCAGGATTAGAAGTCTTATCTACCTAGTTTATCACACTACAGCATTACACAGTTATAGGATGCAGCATGGAGATTAATGGGCTACACCTTTCCCAAAGGTGCATTTCACAGTGAATGACATCAGCAGCCTTGCCAAAGTAGGGCATTTGAATTGTAGTTAGTGTGACTCACCTAAAAAGCATTGCCCCCTACAAAAACACACAGTTGCCATGTCTGGGATTAAAACTCCTACCTAGTTTATCACATTACAGCATTACACAATTATAGGATGCGCCATGGAGTGTGCTACACTTTTCCCAAAGGTGTATTTCATGGTGAATGACATCAGCAGCCTTGCCAAAGGAGTGCATTTGAACTGTAGTGAGTGTGACTAGCCTAAAAAGCATTGCCCCCTACACAGACAGAGACACACACACGCACGCAAGCACACACAGTTGCCATGTCTGGGATTAGAATTCCTACCTAACTAGTTTATCACACTACAGAATTACACTGTTTTAGAATGCGCCAGAGAGATTACTGGGCTACTCTATTCCCAAAGGTGTATTTCAAAGTGGATGACATCAGCAGGCTTGTCATTGTAGGGCTATGGGGAGGGCAGTGTGTGTGTGTATGGGCCATAACCCATTCATCTAGAGGTTGACACACCACATGCAGGCACATGCAGGGTTATATTCTGCAATTACTTGTATACAGCTTCTAGATGATGACTGTCTTGTACAATCATGTTGCACAGCTAGCACTTGCACCACATAGTCTGTAATGCTGGTCGATACCAGTAGCTACTTTCTACAGTGAGTGACATTTACACATCATGTGGTTGTAGCCATTTGGCTGTGTGCTGGGTGGGATAGGCCTCATGATGGATGGCTCTTTGTCACAGTCACTCTCTTCCACACATCTATGTATGTCTAATTTTGGCATATTATAATGTGTTGTCCTTGGATATATAACTGTATTCCTATGTGTGTGCAAAGCATGACTGCTGCATACTGAGGAGTGCATGCACTAACATCTGCAACTTTCAGATATGTCTGGTCCACTGTTGTTTGCAGACATGGGCATTTGTTTAAGTGTGTGATCATGCCCAGTATGACCTTTCAGTATGTTGTTGTCTGGCATTGCCTTCTTTTCTCTAACAGTGTGAGCATGCCCAGTATGCCCTTCTGTATTGAATGTGTGGATCCATTCCAGGTAGTTTGTACTCCTGTTTAGACCTTTGTGCTGTACACCTACAGGTAGAAAACTGTTTCTTCAGGGTATCTCTAGATCATTTGGCAATATGGGGTCAAACTGTGCAAGGGATAGTGTGTACTATAGGTGATTGTGCCTGTGCTGCTTCTGCTATATGGTACTGGTATTAGAAGAGATATTCAGACACATGTACTGTTATACACTGTGATGTTTTATGTCCTCAAGTACTGTCAGGTGGACATTCTTGCTCACAGTGATGTCCTGGGGACAAGGGTGAATGCAGCTGTGTTCGGTACTGTGGGCAAACGCCTACATATTCATGGAAAGTTATGCCATTCTGGAGGTGGAGATGCAGACACTTGCTGCAGGGTCTGTGTATCCAGTTCAGCACCTTGATACAGTGCTGACAGAGGATCCCATACTTATACATCCATCGACATGACAGTATGGCCTTATCTTGCTGTGGCAATACCTCACAGCTGTACAGATTAACACAGGTTACCCAGAGGCAGGGGTCATAAGTCAGGACATTACCCCCTATTGTGGTGTACAGGCAGGTTTGTAGCCACCCATTTATGTGTTTGCAGCCAGGGATAATATCTGCACACAGCTGTGTGTCGGACCTTGCACATTCCATGCTGCCCATGCTCCCACCCCTCCATTATTCTATCCTCTTCCACACATTATGCATACATTCTCTGATACTTTCCCTAAGGTTATCACCTCATCACAGCTGTGTTTTGGTGTTGGTCCACAGTTCATGCAGTGGGACATGGTGGATATGTTACTGTGGTTTGTCCACATGGCCTTGCATATGGCTTATGTAGAGTGTGTTATGTTGTTATTTGGGTGTCCATGACATAACATGCAGTGGCAGTACATGTGAGACACAGGCCATTGGCAGAGGCCTGTAGGCCATTTGGTGGTGATGCAGGTCAGCTGTGGCAGGTTGTTGCATTCTGTCAGTCCTACAGTCTCAGACCGCTATACAGTATATTCCCCTGAGGTGACAGGGTAGGTGTGTTAGATGTTCATGCCAATACTTTCTATCAGTATTGATCAGGTGGTGTGGATGCTGGCAGGGTGCTACCTACAGCTAGGGACACACCTGCATGAGACACCTGCATTGCTTGCTGCATTCTTTCGCTATTGCCATACACAGGTGGGGTTCATATTGTACCCATTCCCAACAGCAGGGATACGACCAGAGAGGTACTTGTGGGTGGTATTTGGGTGAGCTGTGTGCATGTGTGCTATGGACACTACTTGCATCTGACTCACAGATATGCATGGGGAATTACAGTTATGCTGGCATGTGCAGGTGCATCAGCAGTTTCGCAATACATCAGTCCTATCACCTTTGTGATCTGCAAGTGTTCAGCCAGACGACACCTGTATTCCCTACTACAGACCCAGATAATATGATGCATACCTGCATGTACAATTCAAAGGGTGTGTCCATTTCACAGTTACACATTATACACTGTATGTTTGGGGTACTTTCCCTGTGTACTGTTTGTATATCTAGGCCAACAGCCATGCCATGTCTATCTTTCAGATGGTGACACATATTACCACCATACATTTACAATGGCTTACTGCTAGCATGTGCTATACTAGTGGGAATTGTCTTTGGCACTGAAGTTGTGAGGACTTGGCCCGGTCATCGGCAGTAGTGGACAATGGCCACCAGGTCAAACCTCAACATGCATACATATTGACCACCCTCAAACAATATGAAACACACCAATCTAACAAACACACACCTGCATATTGTACAAATGCTACAATCTATCCTGCTACCTTGGCCACCTATGGGCATCTGTGCTCCACTGCTATACCTACCTATACATGTTACTACATGTCTACATAGGATTGGAGGGCACACATATGTGCTACTACATGTCTACATAGGATTGAGGGGCACACCTGCCTGTTACTACTACATGTGTACATCGGATTGGGGGTGCGCACCAGATCATTTCTACTTTTCTACATAGGATTGGGGGGCACACCTGACTGTTACTACATGTCTACATAAATTTTGGGGAGCACACCTAATTGTTTCTACATTGCTACACAAGATTGGGGGGCACACCTGACTGTTACTACATTTTTACATAGGATTGGGGGGCATACCTGACTGTTACTACATGTCTACATAGGATTGGGAGGCACACCTGACTGTTCCTACATGTCTACATAGGATTTGGGGGGACACACCTGACTGTTTCTACATTGCTACACAGGATTGGGAGGGGCACACCTGTCACTTGTACACATTTGCTATGACTGTACTGGTAGGTCAGGTACTCCATTTCATTCTGCTTTCTAGCCTATCATCCTGACTAGAGACATATCAGTGTACTACAGGTCTTAGGTTTGATTGACCTACATATTAGTTTCTGACTTCCTACCCTTCAGAACTAATATCACACTGCCCAACCTGTTGCAGTCTGTCTGTGTAGGCTTGGGGGGGTTACCCATAGGCATAATTCAGAGGCCTTAGCACAGCCTTTGTTTGTGTTTGTCTACACCTGTCCTGCTGGCTGAGACTGTTATTGGGTATGTGAACCTCCCTGACTGGAATCTGTGTGTCATATGAACATACATGTGGCCCAGCACATTTCCTGTAGTGGATTTTGTCTCCATGTGTAGTACTGGCTACTATGGTGACACCAGTATTTGTTACAGATCTCATGTTGCCACTATACATGTCTGCTATCTGCTGGCATCCCATTCAGCCACCCGATTCCCTTGCATGCTCACATCCATACCATAGATACAGGTAACAACACATACTACTACAGTCTGCGATTAGTAAGGAGAGTGACTTACCTTGTGGGTGTGCCAGTATTGAGGATGGTGCTGGAGGGCTGCCTATGTCGGATGCACTTAGTACACTCCCTACACATGGTTGAGCACTGGCAGTGTCATGTTTGGCATCCCTTTTACTGTATGTGCAAGTCAGAGAGAGGTGTCATTCCCTGGGTCCCTCCTGTGTCAGTGTATGTGCTATGCATTGCCTCTTTGCCAAGGCCAGGGCACACTGGGCATGCCTCCTTCTGCCTACTGGGGTAGGCTCAGGTTGTTCCTCCTCTGAGTCACTCTGCTCCTGTGCAGGCCTCGGCAAAGGTGGGGGGGCTGTGTGGCCCTGCCCGGTGCTGTTCATGCTGCAGCTGTTTCCACAGGATCATATTGTGTAGCATGGCACATACGATGGCAATTTAAGTATATGTTGCTAGTGAGTACTGCAAGGCTCCACCAGATGTGTCCAGGCACTGGAACCATGACTTGAGCATCCCAAACACATGCTCTATTATAATTCTGGTCTGTGCATGTGCCTCATTATGGAGTTCTTGTTCAGGTATGTGTTCATTTCTGATGGGTGTCATCAGCCATGGCTCCAGTGCGTAACCAGCATCCCTACTAGGTGACCATAAGGGATGTCCCCATTGGCAAATCTTTGGTACAGCTGCATCAGATGCCAGATGTGGGAATTGTGATAGCTTCCAGAGCAGCCACCACACACATTCATTATTATGCCCTGGGCATCGCACATGATCTGGCAGTTGTTGGAGGGGAAGCCCTTTAGATTGATGTAAACCCTACACTTTTCACTGGGTGGTGCTTTGATACATATGTGTATGCAGTCTATTGCACCCAGTACCTCACAGTATTCTGCTATTTGGTGGAAGAGATGCATATTGCTGCCCAATGCCTCATGGGTGTTGGGGAAATATACGTGCTCAACGGCATGTGCTGACATGGCATCCAGGAGCTGCTGGAGTACCCTGGATGCTGATGCCTGTGAGATCCCCATGATATCCCCAGTTGGCCTTTGGAAGGTACCTGCAGCTAGTATACTTAGGCCTACACATACCTTGGTATCCACTGGGATAAGTTCCCCTCTGTTAGTTCTGTGTGTGAGGCGTGGCCAGCACAGCTCAACAATTTGCTGTAGGAGGTCCCTGTCCAACCTATAGTGCTCCACTATCTCCAGCTCATGTAACCCCTGGTAGGTTACCCTCGGTCTGTACACTCTTCTCCATCTCCTCACTGTGGGTTGGTCGACAGTAGTCTTATCCTCACCACCCTTAGCCTCTTTCACATGTAGTTGTATGTTAGCTATTGCAGCCCCTATCATTTTGTTGTTTTTGTTTGTTGAAATTCCACCGCTTGTATACACCGGTGGTGTTGAGTATTTGGGAAAACCAGAGGGAAAGGTGTTTGCATAGTTTATAGTAGTATTCTGTGCTGGGCTGGGCTGCTGCCTGTGTAATTGGCTGATTCTGATACATTTCACCTGCCAGCTATGCTAGTTCTCCCTGATTACCTTCCTACTGCTGTTTTCCCTTCCTATTGCCTTCCTGTTTAAGCCTGGGGGTGCACCACACAAACACAGTGCTCATATGTGCACAGAGCTGCTATTTCCTGGTTTACTTTTTTTCCCCTTTAAACCCAGTGAGTGGCACGCACACCCGCTTAGGCAATTTAAAGAGTGCTAGACAGCCCCTTGCTTTGCTTTGCTAAGCTAAGGGCAAACCCGAGGCACAGGGCTCCAATCTGATTACAGTTTGCCTGAAACACCCCAATGATGTCAGCTAACACCTAGGCTTGTACCAAGCTATTCCTGCTGTTACACTGTTGGGTGCTGACCAGCATGTAGGGGATATCTGGGATTCAGTATCATTCCCCTCATTTGCATAGGATTGACTGCTGATGCATACTACACTGAGCCTCCCCCATTAGCAACCACTATTTACTGGCCATGTTGTCTTCTGCCTGCCATTGTGTATAATGGCAAAATAGTGATTTTGGTTAGAATGCTTATTTCATTTTTTTTCTTATTTTTCGCCCAGTCCCATTTGCATGCCGCTGCCCTATGCTTAAACAGCTGAGATCGGCAAAAAAAAAAATGTAAGTTGATTTTGTTATTTTTGCAACTGTTTTCTATGCCAATGGTCTTATAATTGGCCATTGGCATGCTTTCTACATAATATCCACCCTTTATATGGAACTGTCATGGCTCCATTTTGTACTTTGCAGAAATGTACTCGGTTACTGGCAGAGTACAATTCTGCAGATTACACTAGTCCTGCACGGCCAGCTTCCAGCTTCTTGGATCACAAATTCACTGCGTTTGCATGGATTTCACCTGCAAATGTGGTGATTTGCATACAGGGGCTGAGTCCGTGCAGGAATAGTGCAAGAGAGCTCATGCACATCCCTGGAGCTTATTCCTGGATCTCATGGCAGACATATTGCCTACTGGAGCTCCTGCACTAGTCCTGCACACCATGCAGAGCTTGCTGAATCCAGGGGATTAAAAACAGTTTGCAAAAAAAATTCAATTTTTCCCAAAATGATCTAAGCAGATTGCATCCATAAAATATGTGTTACCAGTTAGCTTTCAATTTTAATTTACATCTCCAGCATCCTATTTCTTGGTTAAATGTTAATCCATTTTATGAGTTGTGATATAGATTCTTTGGATAAATTTCCAGGAAAATAATTTTCATTGTAATGAAAAAGAAGTTTGCATTGGGAAACTAATATTAGTTTTTATCATTTTCCTCAGGGAATTGATTATTAATGTTTTTCTAATAATTCCAGTAGCTTTCTTTATAATATATTTTCATATTTTTAATTAATTTATATATTTTAGACAGATAGCCTTTTCCTTGAACTGTTTGGTTACCCATAATAATCAAAAATTCTATACATTTAGGAACATTTTGTTTGATTAATGAATATATATATCCTTCTTAGTGCAATTTATAAGTAATATCTTAGTTTTATTTTCATTGAATTTAAGGCCAGAAATTCTTCGAAAGAAATCCGCTGTGTGAAATACAGCTTGTAATGATTTACTATGACTTTTTGAAGTCAATAAAATATCAGCAGCAAACAATTGAACTTTTGAAACTAAAATATTACTAAAATGTATCCCTTTGATATTTGTATTCATTCTAATACAATTTGCAGATGGTTCTATGACCATAGCAAACAACAAAGGGGGCAGGGAATCCCTGTTTCATACCCTTGGTGACTGCAATAGATCTAGTTGTGGATGAATCAATCTTTAAATAGGCTAAGGATTTTTTCATATAATAATTTAATTATTTTTTGTGAAAATCCATATTCTTCCAAAGCCAGTATTAGGTAGTCCCAACAAACTGAATCAAAAACATTATTTATGTCTAAGCTCGCTAAGGCCATATTGCCCTTTGTGGAATTAATATAATCAATTAATGTAAGAATCAATTTGATGTTATCATATGTGTTTCTATCTTTTATAAAGCCAGTTTGATCTTCGTCTATCAGTAAATACATTATTTGTTTTATTCTACTTGCATATATTGCCATGAACATCTTATAGTATATGTTTAACAGAAAAATTGGTCTGTATGATTAACACTCTTTTGCATGTTTATCTAACTTTAGAATTGGGGATATTAATGTGTACTTCCAAGAAGGGGGTGGGATATTATTGTTTTCTTTAACTAAGGTAAACACTGTTAACAATAAGCCAAAAGTTTATTTATTTAATAACTTGTATATTTCAGGGATAATATTATCATTTTCAGGAGACTTATTTAATTTTAACTTATTAATTTGTGATTTAAGCTCATTCATTGTGATTGGTTTATTTATTAACTTTATTTGATCTTTTATTAGTCTATTCTTAATATACCTCCTAAAGAAGGATTTTATTACATTCTGTAGTTCAATTTCTGAGTTATGTGAATTAATCAAGTTAAATCTGAAACTCTCTTCTTAGTACCTGGAATATAAACTTATTTTATCTTATTGTATTAAATAATCTTTTTTGTTCTGTTGGCTATTTTTTGTTAATTTCTAGGATTCATAGAATAAGAATTCAATTTAATCTCCTCTAAATTCATCATAGTTTTATGATGTAATATTTCTATTTTTTTTATCTCAAGTTCTTCTGTTAAATTATTGTTTCCTTTTTGAATATCTAACTTTAGTTTATCAATTTTTAATTGTAAATCTAATATTTATTCCACTGTTTTTTTTCTTATTGATAAACCAAGATAGAACTTTGCCATACAAATATGACTAAAGAATCCCATACATATATCTGTGATATATCTTCAGTAAGATTTATATTTAGAAAGATTTGTATCTCCTTATAAAATTCCTTAAAGTCTTTTAAATTAGTTATATATGATGGTATTCTGGTAATAGTTACACTTTGTTTTGTATTCATCTCCAAATCAAAAGTAATTGCATTATGATCAGACAAAGGGTATGTAACTACTTTGATTTTAAATAGTTTTGTAGTTATATCTCTTGAAATATATACTCTGTCTATTCTAGATTTAGTGCCATGACAGTCTGAATGCATAAAAAATAGTGAATGTTTGCTGTATAAATAAATTCAATTAATGTCTTTGAAGTCACTGGTTTCCACTGAGTACTTTTGCATTAGTATCATTGCCATATAGTGTATAATTAAAGTCACCAACCCATATTATATTCCCCTTAGAGTGTTGGATAATGTCTTAAAACTGACGTTTGACCACTTGAACTCCCAAGCCAAGAATCCAATAAAGATTAATTACTGTGTAAATCTTTCCATTTATTTTCAAAGAAACTAAACAAAACATGCCAGATTTGTCATATTAGGCATTAAGACAGATTTTTTCCATAATATTGCTATACCTCTTCTTTTTATAATGAGAAATTACTAATACTGAGTAATTATTGGTGTTAAGTCTGTCTATGTTCTACTGTAGTAGATGTGTTTCTTGTAAGAAAACAATCTGTGCATTAAATACTTTTAAGTATTTGAACAGACTTCCCCTTTTGCTACTATTATTTATACCATTAACATTAATGGAAATATACTTCATGAATGTATTATTATCAGTATACTTGATCATTTGTATATATTATTATAGTAGAAAATATATATGACTGAAGATAATGGCTTATATTTATCTTTTAGAAGACTGTAACTAATATTCATAGACACCCACTGATAAAATTTTAAACACAAAAGCATTAAATGTTGAACTAAAAAACAATCCCTGAGGTATAAGACCCCTACCTGAACAGCATTGCCATTCAAGAGTTCCCTTTAAAGTCCTTACCAAGACCTATTCTCCACTCTAACTATCTAAAATAGTTATACTAAACAGAAAGTAGCTTATTATGTCAGATTAATTCATGAGTATCAGTTTTTCTTCCTGTAACATATTTTTAATCCTAAGTATTCATAATCAAAAATAATAAGTTATATCCAGTTTGATATTATTTACATCTGTTTCTATTGGTATTTAAACAGACTGCAATAGTTAAATGTAGTATTGTAAAGATTGTCAAACTCTAAACACTATAACAACATAACAGCATATTAAATAAACAGCTAAATTTTAACTTTTTACTGATTAAGGTCACATAATTTTATATGCATGTAGTAAGATATGCACCAATGTAATATGCTGTAAATGTGTATATGCATCAGGAAAAAGTTTACATCAACACTTATTAATACCTTTATAGTCACCAAAATGATATTTCTTATTGGTTTAAGCAAAGGTAATATAATCTGAAAGTATTTCCGAAACATCGAATTAATTCTTCTTTCTAAATAACTTTCACATGACAGTTTTGTATAGGTATTACAACACTTTGAAATATCATATACAGTATGTATGTTTCAAGCAAACTCATTTCAGTTCAGGAATAAAACAGCTAAACTTCCTTCAGGCATATAACATTTGTATTTAGAAATATTATTTATATTATATTTTATTCATATTTTTGCATCTTTCCCTCTAGTAATGTCAGTGACAGGTAATCTAGTTTTTCCCATTTTCGTTGATAACTTCTGATTCTTTTAAATTATAGTTGAACAAAGTCATGCGTCACCTTGTTTCATTTCCCTAATAACGAATCCAGCTTTTATTTCTTGTTTTATCTGCTGGTTTTAAAGCGGAACATGTTTTATTACTTTTTTATCTACTTTTAAAATTGTAAACCTTTTATCTGTGTTTATTTGAAACAAGGTTCTTGCTTTGCATATTAACTTATTCTAGTTATGTATTTCAGAAGACACAATGATTCACGAAGGCTTGCATGGAGTCTAAGAGTAGTGTAAGACTCCATGCAGCCCTCGCGATCCAGGAACAGCCCGAAATTCCGTGTAAGAGACCAGTTAAAACGTCTCTTACACAGAGTGGGCGTGGATATGCTAATCACCTCACTTGCAGCCGAAAGGCATGCAAATGAGGTAGATTAGTGATCCAGGAAGTCCAAACCAGCCTGTGTAAGAGCCGTTTTAGCTACAGAAATGTACTCAGTTGACAACTGAGTACGTTTCTGCAAATAACACAATGGAGCCATGTCAGCTCCAAATAAAGGGTGCATATGTGTCAGGCAGCATGCCAATGGCCAAATATGTGGCCATTGGCAAGGTACCCCG
The DNA here is from genome assembly GCF_019279795.1 of Protopterus annectens. NCBI lineage: Eukaryota > Metazoa > Chordata > Ceratodontiformes > Protopteridae > Protopterus > Protopterus annectens. The sequence goes on along the minus strand of NC_056744.1, from coordinate 47,430,638 downwards.
ATGCAAATTTGAGAAAAGGGCTGCGCTACATAAAACATAAAAATGAAGGTTATAAACACACAAATGTGGGTTTTATGCAATACATGGATTTACAATGCAGGGACCAGCAGACCAAAAACAACATGGCCACCGTTTAGTAGTTGCTAAGGGGGGAAGCTGAGTCTAAGACATGTAACTAAGCATTAGTAGGCAATCTGATGTAAATGAGTGTTAGGATATTGAATCCCACTGTCACATAGCAAATGAGCACATTCTGAGTAGTGTAAGAGTTACATAAGGGGGAGGAACAGAGTAGGAGATAGGTGACATCACAGGGGGGGAATGGCAGAAAGAAATGCAGTTCATTGGAGGTCAGTGTTACATGACAGATGTCAGACACATATCATGGAAAGAGGAGTGCCACAAGATAAGCATGGGAAAGTCAAGAAATGGAAGGTGTACACTGTTGCTTACACCAAAGTTTCTTGCTGGGCGTGCATTCGCACGTGTGCGCGCCATGAGGCACGAGTAAGGCAGTGTGTGCTCATGTAAGGCAGACTGAGCATGTGGGAGCCTGTTGGCAGATGTGCAAGACTGTTTGTACTGGTGTGCACGCGTTTTAACCCGATTAAGAAGATTCTAAACCGTGTAAGCATGTGTGCGCGCGTGTAAGCCACTGTCAGCGTGTTTCTGCTGGTATACGCGCTGCTCCCCCCTGAGGAAACAGAAAGGAAAAAGGAAGCAACAGAATTAGTAGGAAGCTAGCAGGGAATACTGCTGGA